>NC_079523.1:13940306-13945306 GCF_003711565.1 Takifugu flavidus | reverse complement strand
AGGGCGGGGGAGGCCTGCGCACGTACAAGAGGAACCGCATGATCGTGACCAACCCGGTGGTGTCCCGCAAGGACCCCACCTTCAACACCACCACCTACGACTGGGCGCCGGCCGGCCTCAACCAGACGCTGGTGAGTGACCTTCGTATCGCCGGGGCAACCGTGTCGCCCGCGCCTCGTGGAATCGGCGAGGGATTATTGGGCGCTCCTCTTCTTCCCCTCAGGCCATGCAGTTCATGCAGCTCATCCCGGAAGGCCAGCGTCCCGTCGCGGGGACGGCTGGAGCGCTGCAGCGCCGCAGGAAGCTCCTCACCCAGCTTCCTGTCTACGACCAGGACCCCATGAAGTGCCAGAGCCTGGCCAGTGAGGAGGAGGTGCTGCGCTCTTTACGCCGTGAACGCGTAGCGGTGGCGCGCGACGCTTCCCTCGTGGTCATTTGACCTCTTCTCGACCTCTTGCAGATTTCCTCCCTGCTGCTCTTTGTGAAGCGCTACAAAGAGGAGGTGCTGGGGGTCGGCGAGGTGGCCTTGCCTGGCGAGGGCGGAGCTCTGAGCGAAGCCGCCGCCCAACGACAGCTCAAAGACGGCGCCGACCACGGCTCTCCCCCTTCTACTGGCGGCTCCGCCAATGGAACCCACCAGAGCACCAAGACGGAATATGTGAGTCAACGCGGGGTCGCCCCGGGGTCAACGCGGGGTCGCCCCGGGGTCAACGCGGGGTGGTATTTACCCCAAAGTCTGACCCCGCCTTCCTCTCTCTCCGTAGCGCTGTAGCGGTTGCCAGGGCGACGTTCCCAAGGAGAGTCCGGCTGTCTATGCGGAGCGCGCCGGCTACCACGGCGCCCTGTGGCATCCCGGCTGCTTCGCCTGCTCGGTGTGCGGCCAGGGGCTGGTGGACCTGGTTTACTTCTGGGCCAATCAGAAGCTGTTCTGTGGGCGGCACTACTGCGAGAGCGTCTGGCCTCGCTGCTGCGGCTGCGACGAGGTGACTGGCGTCTTCGACTGACGTCTCTGGTGCCCGTTTCAGCCGATGCCGCTGCCCCATCACCGTCTTTCTTTCCCCTCAGCTCATCGTCGGCCAGGCGTTCCACACGGGAAGAGACGGCCGAAGGTGGCACCACCAGCACGGCTGCTGCTGGAGGTGCGGGCAGAGCCTGGAGCGTCCGTGCCAGCACCAGACGGAGCCCTCCGCCCTGACGCCAGCATTCTAAATACGGCTATATCCATGTTTAAAGGCGAGAGGGCCTCATCGGGGGCCGCTTTCTTTCATTTCGAGTGGTTCAAATATAGATTTAGTCCAGTTTAACGGGGGCAAACGTGTTCAAGACCCCTCATGATTGACCGGTAGATCCAGCAGACGGAGCAGAATGCTGCGCGAGGATGTTTCTAACCCTCCCTCAGGCCCACCTGGAGCTTCAGAAAGAGCCGCCGTGATGCGTTCACTGTGTGTTTAAGGGTGTGGGAGCGGAGACGCGGGCGGGACGCGTTCCCTCTCACGTCCCTTTAGGTGCAGTTAAAACGGCTGTTGAACTAAACCTCAGAAAACTGGAACAGCAGGAGAGACGCAGCAACACACACACACACACACACACACACACACACGCACACACACACACACACACACACACACACACACACACGCACACACACCTTTACTGCTGCTATGCTGTTGTGTGCTCTAAAATCAGGTTTGCCAATAGCAGAATATTCCAAAACCTCTGATTTGGGATTAAATGCCACATCGAGATGAGTTAAAAAAGACTAAGAAGGAAAGTAAACTGGAAAGTGGAGCGCAAACAAAAGTGATACCACCTGACTGCGAGAGGATGATGTCATAGGTGCTTCTGGACGCGTTGTTGTTGTTGTTGTTTAAGTTGCAGCATGTATGAAAAGAACCTAAAAAAGGCTACCTGTTCACCTGCAGGGATCAATAACATCAGATTACGGTGCATGTTTCCATTGGGTTGGCTGCTTCCCTTCAGGAACTTCTGTCCCTCTGTCTCATCCTGTTTCTGTTTGGAATAAAAATCCGATTTGATTCAACCACAGTTGTCGTTTACACGTAACTTTAGGGAGCAGCTTTAACCGCCGGATGTTCATCTCTTACCTTCCAGTGAATGTAAGCGTGTTATTATTCAAACAAAGGCCCAATTTCCTCACCCTGTTTTTGTTAGGAATAGTCAGGGATTATGTGCCATGAGATCACAGAGGTGTGTGTGTGTGTGTGTGTGGGTGTGTGTTGACATACTTGTTGAGTAATGAGGACTATTTCCATGGTTTCTCCTGCAGCATTCCAGCTTGATTCCATCACCCATCTCCCTCTGAATCAAAAGGAAAAGGATATTTTTAGCCCCAAAGAGAGACGTGTTTGTATGATTCACGGCTTTTTATAGCCGTTCAAAGATCACCTTCCTATCCAGATTATTATTATTATTATTATTACACACACCCTGCAGCAGGGGAGGCATCCAAATCAAACCCAGGAACCAACAGAATTTAAACATGCTTTATCGAAGGGCTTTAGTGGGGAAGTTTCAGGACAAAATTGTTTAAAGTGTAAAATATAAGATGGTACAGTAGCCTGGAGGAGACAGGGTCGGTTATATGAGTTCTTAGGACCTGAACATGTGAGTGCGTTGACCCTCCTGACCTACGCTCCCACGGGCGCCACGGTTACAGATCAGTGAAGGAATCGGACTCCGACCCGGCCGACAGGACCCGGCAGACGATTAACCCGCTCTCCCCGACAGGTGAGACCACCGGAATCAGGCTCGGTCTCAAGCTGCCCCGGGAGTCGGGCTCCGGGAGTCGGGCTCGGGGAGTCGGGCTCCCGGTGTCCGCGGCAGCAGCTGAGTTCGATTTTCCTTTCTAAGGAGGACGCGGCGCCCCCGTGTGAGAGAACGGCGGCCCTGCAGCCTCAGTCGCTTTTGCGCCGACGGTCCCTGAACGCAGCACGTGCTCTTTAAAGGCGGATGAAAGGCTGTTGCGTAATGCGGGTTAAAGGGGAGGAAGAGCCGACCGAATGGAGGACAGTCTTCACTGGCTGGCAACCTCCACAGGTCAGGTACTGTGCCTTTCCTCCTCATTTACGCAAAAATGTATACATCTATACGGCCGGTGGGCCGTGACGTCACCGCCCAGTGGCGTTTTAATTGTCTCTTTCAGAATTAACGCTTTCGCAAGTGATGTTTAGACAGAATGCTTGTTCCTGACAAGTTTTCACTTTGCATCAGACAGGTATGGTGTCTAGGAGAGTGCCATGCACAAACCTTAGGGGGAAATCCACAGGATTTCTAAAGCAATACTTTAACATACGTGCTGCTTTATGTGGTCAGTGTTTGAGATTTTCCACACATAAGCCCATTTTAATGACGTCAGCGTGGTTTTTGGATTGGATTTGGATCTTTAGACTAATCCAAACGGTCTGCTGACACCAACATTATGAAATAGATTATGAAACAGTTAAAAAAGATAAAGGATTTTACAATGTAGCCATTGAGGTGCAATTATGCTACGGTGGTGTTTCACAACGGGGAGCATATTTCATAATGCTTCTTTCATCATGACTTTAGAGGATGTGTCACATGTCCTGTACGTGTCACTGTCCCCACTCGTCTGACAGAGGAAGAGTTCCCCAAGTTCAGGTCTGGACGAAGTATTCAGGAAGTACTTTAGAGCCCCGGAGAACTCTCCACCCTCTCCCGGCTCCAGAGTTGGACTTCAGCCATCATTGCCCACCAGTTTATGACCAAACCAGCAGTAAAAATACATTAGCATCATCTTAGCAACCGCTAACAGTGAGGATCCCACAATGGCTCCAACTGTGCTCAGCAGAGAGATGAGACCGTGAAACCGACCCGGCCCCGCTGGGGCCGCTCCCTCCCTCTGGCCACATCGATCAGAATCAGACTTCATGTGCGTGTTCTTCTGCAGACGTGTGCGGAGATGGAGCTGCTGATGCTGTCTGGAGGTGTTCTGCTCGTGCTCGTCCTCAGCTTGTTCCTGGCCTACTGGTTCTGGCCTGGAGCCCTCCTGAAGGCCTACAACTGGTAAAGCCAAACTCCTGATCCTGGAGTCATTCCGGGTCAGTCCCGTTCTGACGGCCAATAATCCTGACCAGGTACTGGCGCTGGAGGCTGGGGCTGGTGGTCCGGTTCTCCTACAGCGGAAGTTACCGCTTCTGTTATTCCAGCCGCGGAACACCAGGGGGCGCCACACCGTCGATCCTGCTGCTGCACGGCTTCTCTGCCAACAAGGACATGTGGCTGCCTTTAGTCACGGTAACACACACACACACACACACACACACACACACACACGTATTAGTTTAAGCACTGGAGTGTTTTTCTTTCCCAGCACCTTCCCAGAAACCAGCACGTGGTGTGCGTGGACATGCCGGGCCACGAGGGGACCAGTCGCACAGGGGTGGAGGACTACAGCATCCAGGGTCAGGTCTTCAGGATCCACCAGGTTAGTGGTGCTGAATTGTCCCAGGTGTCTAAGCTGTGATCATGTGACCCCCCCCCCTCTGTCTGCAGTTTGTGCGGAGCGTCGGTCTGGATCAAAGACCCTTCCATCTGGCCGGGGCATCGATGGGCGGGAACGTCGCCGGCGTCTACGCCGCCACCTACCCCACTCAGCTCTCCAGCCTCACTCTGATTTGCCCCGCAGGTCCGGCAGGCGTCTGACCCACGAGCCAGCGTCAACCTCGGGACTCAAAGTGTGTTTTTGGTCCATCCTCCAGGTCTGGTTTACCCTAAAGAAACCAAGTTCATCAACCATCTCAGGAACATGGAGCAGAGTCAGCAAGAGCAGCAGATCCCTCTGATCCCCTCCACGATCCAGGAGCTGGAGGACATGCTGGCTCTCTGCTGCTACAACCGGCCCAATCTGCCCCGGCAGGTACTCCGCTGGGCCTCAATTCAGGGCCTCTTCCTCTTCAATGGCTATAGGAGATAAAAAGAGATAAATAAGCTATATAGACTCGATTTACTCCGCCTTC
>NC_079523.1:13912806-13932806 GCF_003711565.1 Takifugu flavidus | reverse complement strand
CACCAGGTGCTTTGATATTTCTACCTGCTGTAAACTTCAATTGACCAACTTTACGACCAAATTGGACTTTTTTACGAGCAGATCTCTTCCTCTCCCTGCAGACCTTTGCTGTACACTGTAAAACTAAAGACGTTATACTTCCTGTTCAAGCAAAGCCTTTAGAGCTGTGCTACTTTTAATAAAAGGCTTGCTCTCAGTAAGAATCGGGGAAAGAAAAGATGAGACAGTTGCTTCTGTAAACTTATGTTTTCCGCTACCTTAGCGTTGTCTTTCTTCTGAATGCACTCGTATGTGGCGCCCTCTGCTGGCTGCGTTATCCTGGGCGCCTTTCCTTCTGCAATCAGCTTCACTGCTTCGACCTGCAGCCAAACAATTGTAGATGATATTAATGCACGTGGCTGCTTCGGTCTGGTGTCTGGTCTCCAGTCTGAGCTGGTGTTACACTGCTGGCTGAGGTGTTACCAGAGGACAGCAGGACAGTGGACAGTTTACTGCTCAGCTCACCTGGTCCAGAGGTCACCCTCCAGATAAGAGATGAATAAACAGAAAACAAACACATGGCGTCCAATCAGGTCTCAGGGAACGTCCTGAAAAACCTTCTCACCCGTGTCCGACGTTTGTACGACATAATCAGAGACATCAAATCAGCCGATCACGCGGCTGCAGAATCAACGCATTCAGGCATGTGGACGTGGTCCAGGCGACTGGCTGAGGTTCAAAGCAGCGTCAGAAAGGGGAGCAAACTGCTGATCTGCTGGGGTTTTAACCCACAACCACTTCCAGGGTTCCTAAAAAGAGGGACTACGACTGGTTGAGATGATAGCGACTCCAACAACCACTGGTTCCAACCAAGGGGTGAAGGAACAACAGGTGGAACCTTGAAGGAGCTGCGCTACAGCAGCAGGAGACCACACGGGTGCTGCGGTTCACACAGACTCACTGGACAGTAGAAGATTAGAAAACTGGTGTCATCAGCATGGATCAGCATGGATCCATCATCAGACCATCTCAATCTGGTTCCTGGACCATCAACACGACTCTCCTCCAGTGGCCTCTGCGGTCACCAGATCTTGGGCCAGTAGATCCCCTTTGGGACGTGGTTTAACTAGCATGGTGACCTAATAAAGTGGCCGGTGACACAGATCAGAGGGTCTGGCGGAGATGCCTTTAGATGTTTTTAGATGTCGCCAATCAGGCCGCGGCTCAAACACTGGCTGGTGGACGTGGGTCAGGGGCTGCTGTAGCCCTGAGACCAAAGCTGCAGGAAAAAAGACGTACGGTGCCTTTGACTCCCTCCGGGAAGAGGAACCTCTTGTAGATGGTGTTGACCGTGTCGTCGGGGTCGACGTGGCACTCCCTCTGCAGGAGGATGGGCCCGGTGTCCAGGCCGTCGTCGGCCCAGAACACCGTGAATCCTCCTTTCTGGTCTCCGTGGATCAGCGTCCTACGGCAGTCAGAGACAGTGCGCTCAAGCCGCCGCGCCCCCCCCCGGCTGCGTGGTTTCTGGACTCGAAGGTGCTCACTGACCAGTTGATGGCCGACGCCCCCCTGTGGCGAGGCAGCAGAGACGGGTGGTAGATGATGGAGCCGTGCTTAGGCCGGTTGATGACCTCCATGGGAATAAACTGAGAACAGAACGGCAGCACGTTGAGCTCGGCTCCGGTCCGGGCGTACTGGTCCACCACCTCGGGGATGGCCTGACCCTTCACACGCCAGCGGGGGAATTTGAAAACAGGGACGCCGTCCTTCTCTGCTTCGGTTGCTGCGGGACGGAAGAGAAAGCGCTCTGAAACCGCGTCAGGAGAACTGCGAGGCAGCGTCGCGGCGACCCTCCTCACCCAGGGGGTCGGCCTTTCCGTCCTTGTCTGGGATGGTGAAGACCCCCACGATGGTGTGGCCGTCCTTCCTCAGCTCCTTGTACACCTCCTGGCCAAACAGACTCTGCCCAATCACGGCGATCTTCATCCTCTCAGAGTTCTGCAGAGGCGGCGAGACACCCCCCCCGCCCGAGGTCAGGACAGCAATGAGCGGGGATTTCCACATTTATAAGGAATATTTACAGATGGACATCAGGAAGTCACCGCCTGAGACACTCTGAAAGAACTACATGACCCACAATCCTATTCGCATTTATTCACATGTTTGGAATTGTTCTGTAGCTACAAATGGGGGGGGGGGGTGATGATGACAGGTGCCCGCCAGGCCACACCTGACCAGACAGCCTGCCCAAATCTTCCAAGGAGGTCTTGGGAGACCGCTACAAGTTGATCTAAGTCCTAAATCAGTGGACATGTCAGGTCGCCTTAACTCGGAACAAAAGTTTAGCAGATCTCAAAACTTTGTCAACCCCTAAGTAAAACGAGCCCGAGTCGACCGGGCTCGTTTCTACGCCACGTGCACGGAACAGTGCACATTCGGTGCAAGTGGAGCCACTTTAGACGCAGTCTTACCGTCGCCTGAAGGCTGGAGTTCAAACGTCGGTGCAGAAAGGCAGATCCAGGGGACACCGTTGCCTTTAATTTCCTCCCACCTCCGCACACTCTGGCCTCCTTATTGCGTAACGTGCACGCAGCAGATGATTGGGCAAGAACGCAGCAGGGGGTGACCTATCAGGTCCAACTGGCGAACCAGCGTCTCCGCAACCCTCAGATGATATCGATCCCCCAGGAGTAGAGACAGCCCGAGTGACGTCACGGATCGATCTGTTTGCCCTCATCTCGCTTCTATATGGATTCAAAATTGCAAAACACTGCTGTATTGACATAAAAATGACGGGGGTGCAGCCCCCCCCACGCCGCTGATGCCTTTCGCAAACCCTCATTAATGTGACGGGGGCGTGGTTTGTGGTGGGCGTGGTTTGGAGGAGCTGCAGGCGCCCACTCAAAAGAGGCCGGAAGCAGCTTCCTGGGAAAGATGGCGGCTCCGCTGATGCTAATTCTGATCTTAGCTGTAACCATCCGTGCTGCTCTGTACAGGTCCAATTTAGCGGACCTAATTGCGGAGCGGGTGGAGGTGGTCTCTCCGCTAACAGCCTGGAAAAGAGGTGAGAAGCGTCGGCCTCGTAAGACCGTCCCGACCGCCTCGTAAGACCGTCCCGACCGGAGCCTCCACCCGGTAGTTCATTGACAAGCCCCGGTTACCCAGAACAGGTTCAGCAACTACAAATGCGGGTTCGCTTCCAGCGTGTGGAGGGCCGGTTCCGCGGGGCTTTCGGTCACCGATGGGTTTGTGGCTGGTTTTTACCGCTGTGTGCTGGTCCCGGACGGGGAGAGGGTGCTAGCGCCGCCGCAGCCCCGCGGATGGAGCACCGTGGGATCACCCTGGGATCACCTGCCGCATCCAGCTTTCCAAGAATAGGATCGTTAGGATCGAATAGGATGCTTCAAACCACAGAAGATGCGCTTTAACCTAAAACGCACCTTTAAACCTGCCACTTTCTGGAGCTTTTGACCGCTTTAACTGCTCATTTCTCACCCATTATTAGCACTGCTACAACTGGCCCCCGAATCCCCTTTGTTTAATATTGTTTAACATTAATACCAATGTTGGAGAAAGCCTTAAACCTATTTTATTCTTTCCCTCATGAACCTTAATATCTTTCACAAAGCTACCGGTCATGGTTTGATCTGATCATTTTCTCCAAAGCAGTATTTCTAAAGCTACACATATCAGAGAGCAGCACAAGCGGTTCCTTATTTAGATTTGAACAAGGATGAATCCTCTGATGTCAAATTAGAAATGATTTCTATGGAGTCCCGTTGAAGGCTGTGTCCGTGACCCCTGGTATGACTGTTGTTATCGTTCCTACAGTGGTGGAAGGTTTGGCTCTGCTCGACCTGGGAGTCTCGCCATATTCCGGAGACGTGTTCCATGAGGTAAAAACCACTGGTGACCCAGTTTATGCTGCCGTTGACCTGTCCAGGCCACTTGGAAACGGTCGCCCGTGGCAGGGTCCTGTATCGTATGCTAGTTCAGACAGTAGAGAGGCCACATCGGTGACACGAAAGGCTTCTGAACGTGCACAAATGGGGATGTGTGTGAATGCTCTCTCAATGTTAGCATTTAGCTAATGCTGGCGCTACTATGATAAAGCTACTGTAGACTTAAGGTCCTTTACATCCCATAAAGTGATCAACTGACCTGATTTCTATGTTGATCTGTTTTGGGGCATTGTGTCATCGGGTTTTCTCTTTCAGACTCCCCTCATCATTTACCTCTTCCACTTTGTTGTGGACTATGCAGAGATAACGTTCATGGTAGGAGACCTCAAGGTCCACTTCCTCGGTGTGAGTGATGCCTTTCAGACCGTGTCCCTTGTCTCTGCAGCTAGCGGACGTGCTCACGGCTGTGGCGCTCTACAAAGCAGTGAAGGAGTACAACAAACAAGTGGTGAGTCCTTCCGATGGATTTAGGAGCCCACAAATGTGCTTTTGAGCTTTGAGCGTTCAGTTTGGCCCCTCATCTAAACACGTGAATACTGACAAAAGCTTGACGTCTGAATGCGTCTTCAGTTCAGAAAGCAGAAATTCGCCCTGGAAGCGGACCGGTACCCCCTTGACTGCCTGGAGCTCATCAGAACTCCCAAAGAGATGTACTACATTCCCCTGAAGGTGGCAACATTGTAAGTACGAGAGGACAGGTCTCAACGTGAGGACACAGGCATGAAGAACAACTCCTCCTCTCCTCACAGTTACCTTCTGAACCCGTTCACCATCCTGTCCTGCGTCGCCAAGTCCACCTGTGCTCTCAACAATGCTGTGATTGCGCTCTTCTTCCTCGCTACTATAAAAGGTCAGATTTGCTTCCTCGGCATGAATGTGTGGATGAAGCACATTCCGATCCGGGATTCTGGGTGTGTGTGCAGGGAACGTGCTGCTGAGCGCCATTTTCCTGGCCTTGGCCACCTACCAGTCCATCTACCCCCTCAGCCTCTGCGCTCCTGCACTGCTCTATTTCATGCAGGTACTGAGAACGTCCTCCTCCTCTTCCTCCTCCTCCGAGTCCCTCTTGATTTTCCCATGTGGTTCCTCCCCAGCGCCAGTACATCCCAGTCAACTACAGACGGGCCAGTTTCTGGTGGTTCCTCACGCAGTACGCCTTCATCTACCTGGGCAGCCTCTTCATCATCGTCGGCCTCTCGTTCTTCCTGCTGGGCTCGTGGGACTACCTGCAGTCCGTCTACGGCTTCATGTGAGGGGACGTTCACGGCCACCTTCAGGGCTGGTTTCCGTCTGGTCCCGGTTGACCTGGGCTTATGCTTCCTCTCTCCAGCCTCTCGGTACCCGACCTGACCCCCAACATCGGCCTCTTCTGGTATTTCTTCGCGGAGATGTTTGAACACTTTCGGCTCTTCTTCCTCTTCGTCTTCCAGATCAACGTCTTCTTCTACACCCTCCCTCTGTCCATCAAACTGAAGTAAGTCCTCCTCTCCCCTCCCCCGGCAGCTGTTGCTAGGAGACCTCCAGTTCCTGGGCTAAACTGTGTGTGTTTGCAGGGATCATCCAGTGTTCCTCATGTTCATGCAGCTGGCTGTCATTTCCATCTTTAAATCCTACCCCACGGTGGGAGACGTGGCTCTTTACCTGGCCTTCATACCTGTCTGGAGTCACCTGCACAGATGTGAGTCAGAGCAGATGTCGCCTGTCGGGGTTTCGTTGACTTCGTTCACGTCTTTATTGATGATCCACCTGTTTCATGAAAAGTGCAGTTTTGTAGCAGACGCACGCCGTTAGAAACGCCCTCTTTATCTCGATCTGTTCTTCTTTGGAAGCATTGCAAAGATTAGAAACTGTCTTTTTTCTAGTGGGAAAACACCAGAATTGCAGTGAAAATTTAACATTAACAAGGTTTATTCATTTAATTTTTCAAGTTTGGCGGGCCGGATTAAAACGTTTAACGGGCCGCGTGTGGCCCCCGGGCCGTAGTTTGCCCATGCCTGGTCTAGAGACACTTCTGATTGTGACAGATGCTACATTAAAAAAAGTTTAATTCAGTTAAAATGGACAAATAAAATCTATCACAGAATAGAATTTTATCAGCAGCAAAAAAAAAAACAAACGGGTTTAAAAACTATTACAGAGAACAGAAATGTTTGTTTTTTAATAATTCTTGTCTCTATTGTTGATTCTTCTGTTCTAAAGGTTCCTAACTAAAACTGTATTTTGCTTCTGTTTTTGGCCGGATATATGACTGTATATTATAACATGGTTGCTCTGGAGCTCAGAGGTTCTTCTGTGCACCCCTGCCCAAGCATGAAGGGACGTTCACGGTTCTGTCTGTCCCCCCCCTCCGCAGTCTTGAGGAACATCTTCCTCGTGGCCTGTGTCCTGCTGGCCTGCTCTGCTCTGTTCCCTGTCCTCTGGCACCTCTGGATCTATGCAGGCAGCGCCAACTCCAACTTTTACTACGCCATTACGCTCCTCTTCAATGTAGCTCAGGTATGACGGCAGCTGTTGGGATTTAGCCTCTGACAGCTGAGCGTGACCTTTCTGCTCACCATCGACCTCGGCAGTGATCACCGTCTTTGGTTTCCCTCAGATTTTGCTGGTGTCGGACTATTTCCACGCGTTCCTGAGGCGGGAACACCATCTCAGTTATGGACTCTATCTGAAGAGGAAGGACGGCTCCGAGGCTACGCTAGTTCTGAAATAAAGTGGCCCGTGGGTGCCGCCAGCACGCCTGGTGGGGAGCGTCCACCGGCCGAGGGAGGACCTTGTCTCAACTGTTTTGAGTCACGTGTGAGGATGAGCAAAGACATGAAACACGAGCTCAGTGGGCGGAGCATCCCTGCACATGTGGAAGTCCGGCTCAGGATGTGCACTGATGACGATGACCTGAACTGGCCAACAACCTAACTTCTCTCCTGTATTCTGAAGTGTTCTTATTTTTTAAGCCTTTCTGTAAATGGAGCCAGTTTGTAGATTTTTTTTTAGCAACTTCTTTGGCCCGAAAGCCAAAGCGGACTAATTTATGTTGGCTGCTCGTTCTGCTGCTGCAGGTCTGAGGAATAAACACAGCCACCGTCATGCGACTTCACGTATGGACGCTGTTTTCAAGCCTCAAATTCTGGGAACTGTGTCCTCCTACCGCACTCGCAGCGCTGGGAATGGTTATTGCAAATGGGTTTTGTTGTTTTACACTCTAAAGGTAACAGAAATAAATAAATTATTTGAAAATAAGAACGAGGCCGTTTCGATGTCGAGTTCATTTACAGCAGCGAATGTTAGGTCCGTGTTTTTGAGCCCATTCTCCCAACATAAGCACAATCATTTTTCCTTTACTAGTTGAAATACTTTTTTAAAACCAAAACTGTCGCGTATCGAGTTCAAACTTCATGCTTCACTCATTCCCACCCACATCTCTCCCCCAACCAGGTAGATCCCGCCACAGAGCTAAGTTCAGGAATGTACTTCCGGTCTGAAATAAAGTTCCTCCAGCACAAAGGATGGTTGAAATTCTCTTCACAACGCATGTTCCATAATCAAAGTAACAATATGTCACAGGTGTTTCCGGCATCCGCACAATTTAATGCGAGGTTTTTGTGTTTTTCTCTGCACGGAGCCAATTCTAACAGTAAATACTGACGACGCTGCGTACGGCGATCACGTGACCACCAAGACGTTTGACTTCCGCTCGCGTGATCGTCTCGTATCGGTTCCAAACCGGAAGAGGCGCGGCCTAAAGCGAATATTCATTAGCTTTCGCGGGCTTTGGTTGTCACGTGGTAATTTCGCGCGAAAAGTGACATCCGGCCGGAGTCTTCATTTCTCGGAGAAGCGGCGACAGACGCGCATACGGCAATGGCGGTGAGTAAAAACTCTTATTGTTAAAACTCTTATTGTTAAAAATCTTATTGTTTACTGTCTGTTTTATTTGGGTACATTTAGGAGATACTAAAGATAGACTAATTCTATCTGTGGGTTTTTGCGCGAGACGGTACACCTTCGTATTTACAGTTTCTTCACAAGCACTTCGTATTACCGAACACTATAAAATAGTTCTCATTTAAATCTTAAGAAGCCAGAATTCTGCAATTTAAGACTTTGTGCGTCGGCCCTGTCGATGAGGCGATTTATTTGTCGTGATTGTCTTTGTCATGTCGAGGAGCGAATCAAACTGTGAGAATAACTGGTTATTTAACCTACCAGCCGAGAATGTTTACCACTCTATATCGTGGCACTTGAAGGCAACACTTATATTCAATATCCATAATAATCAGGTTTATTGGAGATGCGTTGGACCACGTGTGTGATATAATGATCATCATCTCCATTCATCAGGATTCTTCAGAGTCGTACAACATGGCCACCAGCCCCAGCCGGGCCTCCCGGAGGGGGGACCTGACCTCCAGCCCTGGGAGAGACCTGCCGCCCTTTGAGGATGAATCGGAGGGGATCCTGGGAGACGGGCAACTGCCCGGGGAGGAGGAGGAGGGGGAGGACGAAGGAGAAGAACTCATCGGGGATGGGATGGAGAGGTGAGAGCCGGTTTTCCTTCTGTCCACCGAGATCGGCTCTGACCCTGATCGACGGCCTCGTCTCTGAGCAGAGATTACCGCCCGATCCCAGCGCTGGATCGGTATGAAGCAGAGGGTTTGGACATGGATGAAGAGGACCTGTCGGAGCTGTCGCCCGGAGCCCGAGCCGCTGCGGAGGAAGCCATGAGGAGGAGGGACAGAGAGGAAGGAATCAGCGGACGTCTGCGGAGGGGACTACTTTATGGTGCGGAGGGTGACCAAGCGATATTAGTTTAATTCATTTAAGTCGTGCGAAGGACGGAGCCACTCAAACGACTTTGCTTTGTTCTCCGTCAGACAGCGAAGACGAGGACGACGAGCGGCCGGCGGCCAGGCGGCGGCGTCTGGCCGAGCGGGCGGCCGAGGGCGTCGCCGACGAAGAGGAGGACATGATCGAGAGCATCGAGAACCTGGAGGACATGAAGGGCCACACGGTCAGGGAGTGGGTGTCCATGGTGGCGCCCCGGCTCGAGATCTACAACCGCTTCAAGAACTTCCTGCGGACCCACGTCGACGAGAACGGCCACAACGTGTTCAAGGAGAAGATCAGCGACATGTGTAAAGGTGAGGAACGGCCTCCGCGTCGCTGACCCCTGGTTCCATCTAACCCGTGCTTCCTCCCGGGGTTTCAGAGAACAAGGAGAGCCTGGTGGTGAACTACGAAGACCTGGCGGCCAGGGAGCACGTCCTGGCGTACTTCTTACCGGAGGCTCCGGCGGAGATGCTAAAGGTCCGTTTAGCGCCTGCGTCTCAAACCGCGGCAGCATTTTCCCCCCGTTCCTCACGTTTCTGTCCGTTTGCTGTCAGATTTTCGACGAGGCGGCCAAAGAGGTGGTGCTGGCCATGTACCCCAAGTACGGCCGCATCGCCCACGAGATCCACGTCCGCATCTCCAGCTTGCCGCTGGTGGAGGAGATCCGTTCGCTCCGGTAAACCTCTCCGCTCCCTCTTCAGGTGTCCGTTTGGGTTCTAGCAAAGTGAAATGAGACGTCCTCGTCCTCGTCCTGGTTCTCCCCAGGCAGCTTCACCTGAACCAGCTGATCAGGACCAGCGGGGTGGTCAGCAGCTGCACCGGCGTCCTCCCTCAGCTCGGCATGGTCAAGTACAACTGCAACAAGTGCAGCTTCGTGCTGGGGCCCTTTTTCCAGTCCCAGAACCAGGAGGTGAAGCCGGGCTCCTGTCCCGAGTGTCAGTCCCAGGGGCCCTTCGAGATCAACATGGAGGAGGTGAGACTCCAGCCGGCGCCGCGTCCCTTCCTTCCGTTAAGCTCCTCCCTCTCAACATGTGGGCGTGTCCCCCCTGCAGACGGTGTACCAGAACTACCAGAGAATCACCATCCAGGAGAGCCCTGGGAAGGTCGCCGCCGGCCGCCTCCCGCGCTCCAAGGACGCCATCCTGCTGGCCGACCTGGTGGACAACTGCAAGCCCGGCGACGAAATCGTGAGCCAGAGTTTTCTTTGTTTTTAAAAAAGAAAGGTTGAGCGGCGTCGGGTTAACGTGCTGTCGTGCGCGGCAGGAACTGACGGGGATCTACCACAACAACTACGACGGCTCTCTCAACACCGCCAACGGCTTCCCCGTGTTCGCCACCGTCATCCTCGCCAACCACGTCGCCCGCAGGGACGAGGGCGTGGCCGTGGCCGAGCTCACCGACGACGACGTGAAGGCCATCGTCGCCCTGTCCAAGGACGAGCAGATCGGCGAGCGGGTGAGCGCGGGAAGCCTCCGCTGTCGGTTTTTAACCCTTACGGTCCGGCCCGCTGAGCGTTTGGGGTCTTTCTGCAGCTCTTTGCCAGCATGGCGCCGTCCATCTATGGACACGAGGACATCAAGAGAGCTTTGGCTCTGTCTCTGTTTGGAGGAGAACCCAAGAACCCGGGAGGGAAACACAAAGTCCGTGGAGACATCAACGCGCTGCTGTGCGGAGACCCGGGGACGGCCAAGTCCCAGTTCCTCAAGTAGGCACCGACCTCAGCAGAGTGAGGGTGGGGGTGGAGCCGCTTTAAACCAGATGCGGCGTCGGTCTTTTCTGCGCAGGTACGTGGAGAAGGTGGCCAGTCGCGCCGTCTTCACCACGGGCCAGGGCGCCTCCGCCGTCGGCCTGACCGCCTACGTCCAGAGGCACCCGGTCAGCCGCGAGTGGACCCTGGAGGCCGGGGCGCTGGTGCTGGCCGACCGCGGGGTCTGTCTGATCGACGAGTTCGATAAGGTGAGTGGGACGGTCCGGTTGTCGACCGGCGGCGCCGCCTCTGGCCGCTTGCGGTGACCCCCCCCCCCCTCTGTCCATCAGATGAACGACGCGGACAGGACCAGCATCCACGAGGCCATGGAGCAGCAGAGCATCTCCATCTCCAAAGCCGGCATCGTCACCTCGCTGCAGGCCCGGTGCACCGTCATCGCCGCCTGTAACCCCATCGGGGGACGCTACGACCCCTCCTTGACCTTCGCCGACAACGTGGACCTGACGGAGCCCATCGTGTCTCGCTTCGACGTGCTGTGCGTTGTCCGGGACACCGTGGACCAGGTTCAGGTACCAGGAGCGCGCTGGGCGTTGGGCTCTGGTCTGAAAGCCGCTCTTCTTCACCGGGGTTTTGCCTCCTCCAGGATGAGATGTTGGCGCGGTTCGTGGTCGGCTCGCACATCAAACACCACCCCAACAACAAGGAAGCCGGCGTCGCCGCGGACGACGTGGTCCTCCACAACACCTCGGATGTCCCGCCCATTCCCCAGGAGCTCCTCAGGAAGTACATCATCTACGCCAAGGAGAGGGTAGGACCCAGAACCAGCTCTTCACTATCGTGCCCCCCCCCCCATCCATGACACACGTGTTCCGTCTGCAGATTCATCCCAAACTGAACCAGATGGACCAGGATAAAGTGGCTCGCATTTACAGTGACCTCCGCAGAGAGTCGATGGTGAGTGGTTCTGGAAGCCTGGAGAAGCTCCCGCCGTGGCCCAGCCAGCCAGCCAGCGTCACCTGGTGCGTGTGTGCCCCCTACAGGCCACGGGCAGCATCCCCATCACGGTGCGCCACATCGAGTCCATGATCCGCATGGCGGAGGCGCACGCCAAGATGCACCTGAGGGACTACGTGCTGGAGGACGACGTCAACATGGCCATCAGGGTGATGCTGGAGAGCTTCATCGACACGCAGAAGTTCAGCGTCATGAGGAGCATGAGGAAGGTGCGTGGGGGGGCGGCCACGGCAACGCTCGGCAACGCTGTGGGGGTGGCCGCGCGCTCATTTCTCCTCTCTGCAGACCTTCGCCCGCTACCTGGCCTTCCGGCGGGACAACAACGAGCTGCTGCTCTTCATCCTGAAGCAGCTGGTGGCCGAGCAGACGGCGTACCAGAGAAGCCGCTACGGCGTTCAGAACGACATGGTGGAGGTTCCAGAGAAGGACTTCAAGGACAAGGTAGCTCCACCCGGGGTGGGGGGGGGCGCTCGAGCGAGGTCGATCATCCCTTTTCTCGTTCTCTCCAGGCCAGACAGATCAACGTCCACAACCTGGCGGCCTTCTATGACAGCGACCTGTTCCGCGCCAACAAGTTCAGCCATGACTCGAAGAAGAAGCTGATCCTGCAGCAGTTCTGAGGAAAACGCCGCCCTTCTCGCCACCGGAGGGCTCCACAAACTGTACATAAGGGGGGGGGGGCGTTGAGCAGGGACGGACAACCCACAATCCAGAGGGGCTGTTAGCTTGATGCTGAGATCTGACCTCCACTGAGGTCGCAGCTTCTCGTAGCTTCGACATGATTTAGGGGTCGTTGTAAAATGTGTGTGTATATATCTGTGTGTGTGTGTGTGTGTGTGTGTGTGTGTGTGTGTGAGAACAGTGCATCTTCTGTCCTTGCTTGTTAGCATTAAACAGTTAGCAGGCACCAATCTGGCTCCATGTGAAAGAAGCTAGCTAAAGACAAAGAAATGACCCGTTTGTCCTGTTGGCGCTGGATAAATCGATGTTTGGTGTGAAACTCTTGCCATTAAATGCTGTTTTTGTAAGGTTGTTCAGGCTGGTGTGAATATGCTCAAGTCCACGTTGTACATTTCTGCTTCTGTGACGTCACATACAGCCAAAAATGGGACCTGCTGATGCTTTTATTTATTTCAGTTTGTAAGCTGGTTTACAAGTTGAGGTGCACAGATGCTCCTGGTTTCATGCTACTGCTACGCTAACATACATTAGTAATGATATCTCGCCCTTTGGGCCTGGCGAGACTCCTCTAAACCTAGATTTTAGATAGTAATCTCATCAGCTCTCACTTTAGCTTCATCCTTGGTCCAAAAACAAGGCGTAAAATCTGAGTGGATGCTCTAATCAGCTCGCCACCCCAAACATTCGTTTCTATCAGACCTGAATTATTATTTATTCTTTGTGCAGGAACATGACTGGCTGAGTTGAGCTTCTTTCTTCTTCATAACACTTTAGCAAACAGCATTGAACATCTGTGATAAATGTGTAATAAAACGGAAGCGTTTCTCCCCGGCACGTCTTCACAACAGTGCCCTCTAGCGGCCACTCGGGGGAACAGCAGCCGGTTAGCGCTGCCTCCCTCCGCTCTTTTCAGCGTCGGTGCTGCAGTCCGGCTGCAGCAGAGCAGGTTTGGGACGCGACCACTGCGTTTCGGATCTCCAGACCCAGACGGAGACACCAACCACAGCAGCTCCACCCAGACGGGGACACCAACCACAGCAGCTCCACCCAGACGTCTGCGGCTGAGGGCGGAGGAGGCAGAGATGCTGAGCACTGCAGCGTGCGTGCTCCGCGTCGCCCTGGCGGGTGAGTCTTCTCTTGCCTTTCATCCAGCAGCGACGCCAGGAGGAGCAGTCGGCCTCCGCCACCGCTCCACCAGCCCAGGCGCGTCACATGTCACATTTAACATCCACTGTCCAAAGCTAATCAGGATAGCAGCGGGGAGGTCTCTGCACAGTCCACGCACGCGCTGAAGCAGCGGGTGAGAAATGGTTTGCAATGCGCAAAGGTCTCGCGCTGCAGCGCCTGTGTCCAGCCTGTGTTGTCAGGGGGGGGCCAATCCCGGCCAGCCCTCCACGGAGTCCAAACCAGCCCGCTTAATCCTTCAAGGGTGCTGAGCTTAAAATGGCTTCGTGCTCACCGTGGTGTTTCTTTTCCTTCCTCAGTGACACTTTTGTCCACCTGTGAAGCCTTTCGATGGGATTCAGCCAAGCTCCTCTCACCTCTGGGGTCCCCCGTGGGCCCACTGCTCCAGTATGAGGGTTCAGGCCAAGGCCAGCTCATCCAGGACTCCAGTCAGCTCAAGCCCAGCCAAAGGTTGCACAGAACCAAGCGCCACCGCCAGCTGGTGCGGACGCAGCCTCATTTGGTCCACCACATGGCCGTGCCGGAGATAGAGGAGTCATCTCGTGCCGACGCCGGGGTGAAGCTGTCACCTGTCCGCCAGGGCGCCGCGAGGACCCGCGTGGACGAGGAGATGGAGGTAAAGATGAGGCGTTGCTGACCCCAGGGACCAGTTCAGCTCTGGTACCGAGTGAAGGCTGGGCCCTTCCTGCTATGGAGGGGGCAGGAACACAGCCGCCGCTGCCGCGGATGGTTCTGGAAGAGCAGGAGCTCACGCAGGAACTTCCTGGTGGTTCCTGCTCCTCTGGGGCCCAGGCTCTGGGCTGGACCCCCACAGATGTCCTATGAATGAAGTTAAACTGAACTAAACAAGATGTAACCGCATGACTTTTTTGTGATGGGGGTGTCTTTCCCTTCCAGCGGATGGTTCACCTGGGAGCCCCCCCGGGGCCAGAGATCTACAGGGGACGGCCGCGCACCCCTGAGGCGGACAAGGAGCTCCTCAACGGGCAGGAAGCCGAGGAGGAATCACAGGAGGCGTCGGGCTTCAACGGAAGCGACCTGGAGGGAGGGGAGAGCCGAGAGCCGCGGGGGCGGCAGAACGAGCGGGGGGCAGCGAGGGGGGGCCGACCGAGGGAGGGAGGAGCGGGGGAAGTCCTGGATGCGTTGGAGGCCAACCAGACAGCGGTGGACCTGGACGCACTGATCGGTCAGTCCGCTCTTCCCTCAGAACAACGCCAGCGGGACCCTGAGCGGACCCTGACTCGGCGTTAGCGCTACGTTAGCGCTAACGGACTGTAGCGACGTGTTCCCGGACGCGCCGTAACCGTCGCATCCCAAACCTCGTAACACTTCTTTGCTCTTTGCCCTCTCAGGCTACCAGCGGCCTTTCGACCCCATCGCCTCGCAGCGTCCCGGAGTCCCTCCTCCGGCCGAGCTGCACGGTTCTGCTCTCCAGCTGCGTCCGGAGGCGAGCGCTGAGGTGGACGCGGACCTTCATCCCAGCAGCCGCGGCGCCGCTCGGCTGTCCGTCCGTACCTCCGGCTCCACTTCCGATGCTCCCACTGTTGCCGGGGCAACGGGAACCTACGAGACTGACACTGACACAGACTTTTGGCGGCTGCAGAGCTACTTACAAGGTGCACCATCATGGATTTTTAGAACGTTTGGGCTGCTGGTTCCATGCCGCTGCGCCTCACCTGTGTCTTCTCCCTGAAGGAATTGGGCTGAATGGTGGGGGCGAAGAGGAAGAGGAGGGAGCCCCACTCACCACCCATCCCTCCACCACTGTTAGCTTCACGGACACCTCCTGGGATCAGATGGCAAAAGTAATGCCCTGGCCAGCCCAGAGGTCAGAGGTCGGGGGAGGTGGGGTCACAGAGATCTTCCTACCAGGCGACCACAACGAGGCGCAGCAGGTACGGTCATTTGAAGGCACACACGGGGGAGGAGCCTGTCTCTACCCAGCCCTGCACTCTGGGACGTGGGCTGGAAGTGGGAACCAGCAAGAACCTGGGGAGGAAGCTGTGGTTCTCCTGGAACCAACCCCCCCCCCCCGGGACGATGAGGTCCACGGGCAGGGCGGTCGTGGTTCCAGAGGCCAGTTCATGGTCTCAGGGGGCTGCTCGGTCTGGAACCGTCCACTGATCCGCGTTCTTGTCTGAGTCCTGCGCCACCTTATGACTGTTGTTTACAAGTTGCGACTGTGGCTCCCCCAGGTAGTCTGCCTGACCTGGACCGACCTTGTTGAGAGGGGCTACGTTGTCCTCAACATGACCCACAACATGAACTGCGTAAGTACAACACTGCAATAATATTTACCTTCACATTAGCAACAATGGCCACCACATAAAGAGAGCTCCCATGCTAATGCTAACGCTAACGCTCAGACGCGTCGGCGGTGGCCCACGTGCACCACGTTGCAGGGTCAACCGTGCATGATTGTGGTCTGTGTGGCAGGAGGAGTTCCGTGTGGACCAGGGTGTGCGACTGCTGAAGATCATGGATCAGGTGTTTGCTCGAAGAATGAAGAGTCCCGAGGGCTCCTGGATCCTCTACCTGAGCAAGCCCACGCACCAGCAGCCCCAGCTGCTGATGAACGTGGCGTCTGACCGCGGTGCGAGCGCACACACACACACACACACACACACACACACACACCACACACACACACACACACACTCACACACACACACACACACCACACACACACACTCACACACACACACACACTCACACACACTCACACACACACACACACACACACACCACACACACACACACACACACACTCACACACACACACACACACACACTCATCATGGAGTAAGGTGGGTTTCATTCCAGCGAGATGAACGTTACCGCAGCCCAGTGATGTGTTGACCTGCAGGATGAAGGACGGAGAGACGTGTCTGGACCTTCTTCTGCTGTTGTGTCTTTCAGGAGTGATGAATACCAACGATGTGCTGACCATGCTGGGAGAGATCAGGAACATCCTGCCTGAGGTACTTGGATGCGTTTTTCCGTGAACATTAAACTTCCATGCATGTGGATTCCTGGTGATTTGGCACCACTCTTTTCCACCAGTAACCAGCTTGGCACTTTTGAGCACAGACTCTGGTCACGTGACCACCAGGATGTGCTGAGGCCACACGGTGGTCCAGGTTTAAGCTCCTCCGGGGGGTGGGCTCATCACTCCAGGGTCGTCTCCATGGCTTTGTTCTCTCCCGTCAGGTTGGCGTCCAGAACTTCAGCGCAGCCGTGGGCTGCTCCTTCCCAACCAGCCAGAAGCGCAGCGACTACAGCAAGCTCTTCGTGGTTCTGGTGGTGATCGGGTCCGTCTGCACCGTCATCATCACCTCTGGTTCCGTATACATCTGCTGGCAGCGGCGCCTGCCTGCAACCAAGACCACGGTAAGAGTCCCCGGGCCACGTTTCCCCCGTGAAGATGAGGACCCCGAACCCTGTGCTCCTCCCTGCCCAGTTCCACGCTGATGAACTTCGCTTTGTGGAGAACGGTTGCCATGACAACCCCACCCTGGACGTGGCCAGCGACGGCCAGCACGAGATGCGGAAGAAGAAGCCAGACAGCAACGGTCTTCCAGGGGAAGGAGCCGTGGCCAGGGAGGAGGCCAACCGCTGGCAGGTGTCTGGAACCCACCGAGCGACCAAGAACGAGCAGAAGCTCTGTTAGCTCTGCTGCTAACACAGATCCTCATCTCGTCCTCCTCATGACAGGTGTTCGTCAACCAGGCCGTGGCCGAGGAGCAGGAGGAGGAGGACACGCATCTCTGAAGCAGCCAGAGGGGGGACGGAGGGAACCAGCGTGCACCATAACATAGAAGAAGCTGCTCATGTAAACACACAAGGTCTGGCGGGCCAACCTGGACAGGAGCTGGACCTCAGAGACCAGAGACGCTAGCTCTACGTGCTACCAGTTCACCACGGGACCTGGAGGTCTCTTCGTATATCCACTTCACTCCGCTTCAAATGGTCTTGGCGTTAGATTGTGTCCATTCGTCTCGTGTGCCTTATTGCCTTTAGCTTTTCACACGTGGCTGCAAGAAGAAGAAGAAGAAGAAGAAGAAGAGACACCCAGCATCAAATATATAGCAGCTCTAGCTAATCATAGCACCTTTTCACTTCAACGCTTTGAATGGAGGAGGAACCAGAAGGGAGAGATGTTTGCTTTCACACGTGCTCGGTGTGTCGTGCCCAGCCGAGGAGGGCGACCTTGTGCGACCTTGTGCGACCTTGTGCGACCTTGTGTGACCTTGTGCGCTGGCGAGGCTGTTGAACATGTGAGTGAAAATGAGCCGTGTACAATAAACGCCACTGTGGGTCATCAGCAGGTTCCCCGTGCTTTGTGTTGCTGCAACGGTTTCACCCAGAATTAAAGCAGCATGACGGACGGTTGGGTCACTTCCAGGGGGGGGGGGGGGGCAGAAGAACTGATGTCACTCAGGAACTTAAAACTGGAAGCTCTAATATTTCCTCTCTAAAGGTAAAATGGGGCCCAGGCCCCCTGCTGTGGAGCCAGGTACTAAGATTAGTCTAAGATTAGTCTAATCTTCCTCTCCTCTCCTCTCCTCCTCTCCCCTCCTCTCCTCTCCCTCCTCTCCTCTCCTCTCCTCTCCTCTCCCCTCCTCTCCTCCCTCTCCTCTCCTCTCCTCTCCTCTCCTCTCCTCCTCCCCCTCCTCTCCTCCTCTCCCCTCCTCTCCTCTCCTCTCCTCTCCTCTCTCCTCTCCTCTCCTCTCCTTTCCCTCTCCTCTCCTCCTCTCTCCTCCTCCTCCTCTCCTCTCCTCTCCCTCTCCTCCTCTCTCTCCTCTCCTCTCCTCTCCTCCTCTCCTCCCTCTCCTCTCCTCTTCCTCTCCTCTCCTAACCCTCTCCTCCTCTCCTCTTCCTCTCCTCTCCTCCTCTCCTCTCTCTTCCTCTCCTCTCTCTCCTCTCCTCTCTCCTCTCCTCCTCCTCTCCTCCCTCTCCTCCTCCTCTCTCCTCTCCCCTCCCCTCTCCTCTCCTCTCCTCCTCTCTCCTCTCCTCTCCTCTCCTCTCCTCCTCCTCTCCTCTCCTCTCCTCTCCTCTCCTATCAACTCTTAAGATTTAAAACAGACGGACCTCAATTACCAGAATAAATACCAGTATAATTCTATAGTAGTTTACCTGTGGTTTAGCTCGGTAGTTTACCTGTGGTTTATCTCAGTAGTTTACCTGTGGTTTAGCTTGTAGTTTACCTGTGGTTTATCTCAGTAGTTTACCTGTGGTTTAGCTCGGTAGTTTACCTGTGGTTTAGCTCGGTAGTTTACCTGTGGTTTAGCTCAATAGTTTACCTGTGGTTTAGCTCGGTAGTTTACCTGTAGTTTATCAAAATAATCGTTTTGCAGATGGACAGAATGTGCATTCTTGGTCTGCTCTCATTCTTCAGGTGTGTTTAATCAAGGTTCTGATTAGCCTTTATATTTTTACTTCAATTACTACAATTTTGGTTGTAACAGACGCTATATAAATAAAGATTGATCAGGCAAATGGCATTGAAAAAGATGTAAAGAAATATTTAAGACAAATTAAAAATAGGCAAATGAAACATGAATGGTAAAAGTGGCAGACACACGCTACAACTTAAATAAAATACAAGTTTAATTAAAAAAAGAAAAGTGTGGGGTTGCTCGGTGACGTCATGTGAGGTGTATCTAAGAAAAGTATTTTAAAATGTCGAGCTGGAAATTTTGAGAGGAAAACGATGAAAAATATAAACATGCTGTCTTGATGGTTCAAATAAAGAAAAATTCTGACAAATATATCACAAATATTTCTCGCAATCATAAAGTTTTGTCGCGAATCTGCGTCAGCTGCTCCCAGGACCTAAGATGGCGGCAGGGTTCGCGCATGCGCAGTTAGCGCCGGAGGGCGAGGCTAACGCTAGCTAGCGGCGACGTGTGCGCTCAGGTGTCATGACGCGGTAGTGGAGAGGTTAAGGCAGTTTATCTGTGCGGAGAATGAGCCTGGAAAATGTCAGGTCTGGTAATTTCCCCCTTATTTTCATTCCAACACCCACGGACGCGCTTGCCAATTTGAATGTTTTTCTTGTAGCTTCCCTGTATTTTACAATTGACTCTCGCACTTGCAATGTTTTGTTTCTGGGGAACTAAGCTAACAGGCTAACTACTAGCGAAGCCTACGTTAATACGAACTTCGACACATGCAATAAACAGTTACCTAAATAGTAAGAACATTACCACATATGTTGGAATAAAATACTAGTGTTCTGTAAATGACGTATTTACCAATCTCGCCAGAAAGCCAGTTCTTAATGTACACGGATTGATCTATATATAACTAGTTAGCGTGCTAATGCTAACATCGCTAGCACGGCGATTATTTTTGGAGAAATAAGTGAGGGATGTAGATGGGACACTTAATGTGGAATTAATCCTTCCTGGTGGGTTCACTTTCTCTTCAGTTCTCGGCAGCATTTAAAGGGATATTTCAAATTAAAATGAGCACTTTTCATAATTCTGCGGTACAATGGCTGTGGAGCAAGAACCTTATTAGGGTTCCATATTTCCCACGATTGAGAGGTTTTGTGGTCCTCAGACCTTTCCCTGTGCTGTTCCCAGGTACGACCCGAGCACGCTGACGTCTGGATTCTGTGAACTGTTCCTCCATCATCC
>NC_079523.1:13823058-13912706 GCF_003711565.1 Takifugu flavidus | reverse complement strand
AATCTGTAAATTCATGTTATCTTTTACTATTGTTGTTGTTATTCAAAATACTACGTATTGCTAATGTAGACTCAGGTAGTTATTGTACGCACAGAAATTAGTGTGAATGTATGTTCTTACATCGAAACTGAACGTTAGTGGTTGCTGAAGCCGCTAAAGCTCTTAGCTGAGGGCAGAAGGAAGACTGAAGAGCGACAAGGTGAGTAAACGAATAGTATTATTGAAAAGAATTGACAGTTGTGTTTGGAGATAAAATTAAGATTGATCAACTAGACTTCATATTTAGTTTTAGCACAAAGCATCGTTATACATTATAAATGAATAGGTCTTATTTAACTTTCTTATAGTCTGGCTTTAGTATAGTTGAATAGTCTTTCTAAGTGAAGTTTAGTTTATTTTTCTGCTCTTTGCTACTGATCCTAAAAGAACTTTAAACCCTCCCAGAATGCTTTAATGGTAGTAATATATACGCCATGAAGCTGTTGAGGTTTTAAAAGTGAAAGTATTCTGTTCAGACGAAGCAGGAAGAGCGACATTTTGTGACAGGTGAAAAGCTCATAAAGTTATTAGAGTTGTTCAACAGTCCAGGTTACAGCTGGATATTTTGGTATTATTTAAGACAATAAACTTTAAAAATAATAAATAAATCCACACAGGATCACAGGACACCAACAGGATTTTGGGTTCATGTTGCACGTTTTCTCACAGTGGTTTATTGTTCTATGTTGTGGAACCACTGTGAAAGAAATGCAGGAGTGGGTGTCATTTCTTTCATCTATTTTAAATAGAGCAGTGATCTTTGAGGACTTGGATCATAGAAATAATTGAAGAGGGGAACAAAGGAGGGAAGTTAAAAAGTCCTGACTAGTATGTTTATGTAGCACCAGATCATTTAGTGGCTGAGCTGAAGACAGTCCTTTCACCATGTTGGCCTGTGGAAAACCAGTGTTGTCGGCCCGATGGACCAGCGTCCCCGTCGTTGCCGGACCACCGTTGGCCACCAGTTGGGTTTTGGGATCAAAGTGGGGGCGTTTCCTGTATCCGGTTCTCCTCACGGATCCATGACTACAACATGTTGCTGCAAGTGCAGAGACGTTTGCTCTGGAAAGAACTTTAGAGCACATTCAGTGCTGCAGGATGAGGGGCTGGAAAAGGTGCCAGTTCTTTTCTCACTGCAGGGAACAGTTAAAAAAAGCAGCTTAAACTCTGAAAACATGAAAATGATACAGAGACATCATTGATTTATTGATTCAGTTGTTATCCAGAATGGATTAGAAATGTTCCTGTTTGATAAAAATGCAGTGAATTGGGATTATTTAACTACAACCTCTACAGATTATTTACCTTCATCACAGTCTCATCACTATTTCTGATGTTTCCTCAGGATGGACGAGGACAGAGCAGAGTCCACAGTGCCCAGCTGGGTGTCCCTGAAGAGTGACCAGTCCAAAGATTATATAATAACCTTCAGAAGTTCAGAGGAAATGTAAGAAAACTAAAGCGTGATGATGTGTTTGTGTGGCAGCTGTTAGTCACATTAACAGCAGCAGGTTGTGAGTTTATTATTGGAGATGTTTAACACTTAAACCTCAGACAGTCATATAGTTACAGACTTAATGTGAATATTGTTGATTAGAAACAAGAATCAGGTTTAAACTGAAAGATGAATTCAGACATAAATGCTGGAACAATATTGAGTCTTGATCAGGTTCTTTCATCCTATAAATCAAAGGACTAATAGAGATGTGTTTCATAGTGAGAGGGGGGAGCACATCCTATCAAACTGGGACCAGTCAGCTCCACCAGGAGAGTCCTCTTGTTCACAATCTGGAAGCAGATCTGGAGATGCTGAAATGAAGCCCAAACAAAGTAAAACTGTTCAATATGAGATTTAATTGTGATGTCATGAATTTGGAGTTGTGTTGATGATTTATTATAGATGGAAATCATTGGTTTACTTATGTTCAGGAAGTGATCTGCAGGAGGTGATAGAAGGTCATAAGATGAGTCTGAAGAGAAGATGTGAACATGTGACTGAAGGAACTCATGAAGCAGGAAGTGGAACCCTGCTGAACAAGATCTACACTGAGCTCTACATCACTGAGGGACAAAGTGAGGAGGTGGACACACAACATGAGGTGAGACAGCTTGAGAGAACCTCCAAGAAGAACATCCAGGACACTCCAATCAAGTGCCAGGACATCTTCAAAGTCTTATCTGAGCAACAGAGACACATCAGAGTGGTTCTGACCAACGGTGTCGCCGGCGTTGGAAAAACCTTCTCAGTGCAGAAGTTCAGTCTGGACTGGGCAGAAGGTTTGGAGAACCAAGACATCAGTCTGGTGCTTCCGCTCTCATGCAGGGAGCTGAACTTGATCAGAGATGAGCAGCACAGTCTTCTCTCACTGCTTCATGTTTTCCATCCAACATTACAGAAGATCAGAGCAGAAGATCTGACTGTCTGGAAACTTCTGTTCATCTTTGATGGCCTGGATGAAAGCAGATTTTCACTGGGTTTCAACAAGCATCAGGTCATCTCTGATGTCACACAAGTATCGTCCGTTGGCGTGCTCCTGGTGAACCTCATCCAGGGGAACCTGCTTCCCTCAGCTCTCATCTGGATCACCTCCAGACCTGCAGCAGCCTATCAGATTCCTCCCTCGTGTGTTGACAGGATCACAGAAGTACGAGGCTTCACTGACTCCCAGAAGGAGGAGTACTTCAGGAGGAGGTTCAGTGATGAAGATCTGTCCAAGAGAATCATCTCACACATCAAGGCCTCCAGGAGCCTCCACATCATGTGTCTGATCCCAGTTTTCTGCTGGATCACTGCTATAGTTCTGGAGGACATGATGACCAGAGACCAGAGAGGAGAGCTGCCCCAAACCCTGACTGACCTCTACTCACACTTCCTGATGGTTCAGATAAAGAGGAAGAAGCAGAAGTATGGAGGAAAGCAGAGACCAGAGGAACTGACTGAGGCTGATAAAGAACTCCTTCTGAAGTTGGGTCGGCTGGCGTTTGAACATCTGGAGAAAGGAAACATCATGTTCTACTCAGAAGACCTGGAGCGATGTGGACTGGACGTCTCCGAGGTGTCGGTGTACTCAGGAGTTTGTACAGAGATCTTCAAGAGAGAGAGTGTGATCTTCCAGAAATCAGTCTACTGCTTTGTTCATCTGAGCGTTCAGGAGTTTCTGGCTGCCGTCTACATGTTCCACCGTTACACCAGGAAAGACACAGTGGTTATAAATCAGTTCCTAAAATATTCTGAACCAGTCAAATCTCTTGATGACTTCCTCAGGAGAGCACTAATGAAATCTCTCAAAAGTGAAAATGGCCACCTGGACTTGTTTGTTCGCTTCCTTCATGGTCTCTCTCTGGAGTCCAATCAGAGGATCTTGGGTGGACTGTTGGATCAGAGGAACAGCCACCCAGAAACCATCCAGAAGGTCCTCAACAACCTGAAGGAGGAGAACAGTGATGAATTCTCCCCAGACAGAAGCATCAACATCTTCCACTGTCTGATGGAGATGAAGGATCAGTCAGTCCATCAGGAGATCCAAGAGTTCCTGAAGTCAGGGGAGATATCAGAGAGGAGACTGTCAGTGATCCACTGTTCAGCTCTGGCCTACCTGCTGCAGATGTCAGAGGAGGTTCTGGATGAGCTGGACCTGCAGCAGTACAACACCTCAGATGAGGGACGACGTCGCCTGATTCCAGCTGTGAGGAACTGCAGGAAGGTCGAGTAAGTAAAGATTTCTGGGGCCGGACATCGGCGTTTAAATCAAGCGAGTGGATCATGTCAGGTAGCAATACCCCCTCCAGTGGTCATTCCTTCAATTCTTTATCTCCATTGCAGCGTCCATAAATTAAAAACAACAACAATTCATCCAGAAATGTTCAACACTGGCTGGATATAAGTTCAAAGGTCAATCCAGACAAACCAACATAAGGCAGGAATAATAGGAGCCACAAGTTAACTGACTATCATGAAATTACTGTCATGTCATTAAATCACTTTTGTTGTTTGTATACATCGTATTCAAACGACAGAAAAACACATTTTAGCTAATGACACGTGACTATTTTGCTTCATTTGTTCAACGTAAAAACAGCCGGCCTCGTTGGTTTAAATGGGTGTTTTAGGTCTTTGTGGCGGTTCCGTTTGGAGCCTTTATGTGACCCACAAAGTTGTTTGAGCCTTTCCACACCCGTTAGGTGGCAACTTCATCACTAGCAACAAAAGGTGCAGTGAAAATGATTTGAAGGGAAACAGGCAGATAGAACAGAAGCTGAGGGCAATCGATGCAACCAGAGACACTGATGTCATCGATCGGATCGCTGAATTAAGACTTGACGCACCATCGTACAAATTGGATGAAATGCAAAATATCCAAAGAGCCGATAGACAGATAAAAAGATGCACGTTTCTTTAAACCATTTGCTATAATCATTTTAAATATTGAGTAATTATGAGCTGTTCTAAAATAAGACAAATGTTGAGAATAATTCAGTTGCATTTCAGATCTGATGGTCGTTCAAACTGTTGCTCTACGGTGTTGAATTTAGCTTTTCCAGGAAATGAGCTACATTTGTGTTGAGGTAGATTCTCAGATAAGTTGATTAGAAATCCCAACTTTGACTCACTATTTTTGTTTCATACACAACAGACTGCCTGATAGTTTTCTTTCACCGAGTCATTGGGAAGTTGTGGCCTCAGCAATGACGTCAAACCCTTCTCATCTACGGGAGCTGAGCTTAAGCACGAACGAAAGCTTGATAGATGCCGACGTAAAGTTCCTGTCTTCTGCAATGATGCATCCAAACTGCAGACTGGAGACGCTCAGGTCAGGAGGCCTCTGTTGGTCTTTTCTAAATTTCTTTACATTTTCTGCTTTTCTCTTCATTTTCAGATTTAGAAATATGTTTTTATTTGCCCCATTTATTCCTTTTCCAGGCTGAGTGGCTGCAGGTTATCAGAGATCAGCTGTGACTCTCTGGCCTCGGCGCTGAGGTCCAATCCCTCCCATCTGACGGTTCTGGACCTGAGTGGGAACCAGCTGAAGGATCCAGCAGTGAAGCTGCTCTGTGGTTTTCTCCAGGATCCTCTCTGTGAGCTGGAGACTCTCAGGTCAGTCAGAGATGATCCAGTACTTTCCCAGGTGTAACTAGTTAGACAATAACTGTTTCCATGTTTGATCTTTGTTATAAACGTAGTGTTACAGTTCTCAGAAAAAAGACCACACAGGACAGATTTGCAGTATTAAATTGGTTGTGGAAATCTGCCCCATGTGAGGATGGTCATCAATGACTAGAAAGGAAGTATCAGTTGTAGATTTGTCTTGTTTTATTTTAGGCTGGCCACAAAACCGCCCAAACATTCAGACACATCAAAAATGGTTCTTCCTGTCTTTTAAAGATCAGAAGGAAAACTAGAAACCCCAAAAAGAAAGCTGCTGCAGTGTGCCATGCCCCTTCTCTCCTGAGAAAAGCCATCCCAAAAAAGAGAAAAGCCCAAGTGAAGTGAGCACCCTGTTAAACCTTGGTACCGAAAGCCTGCAGTCATTCTCATCTTAGGTGGCTTCATTCCAGCCAGAAGCCCAAACCTGCCCAATGCAGCTTCCAATCTAAGACAATATGGAAGTATGTGTATATAATAGTAGTGGAAGTAGCTCATAAAATAATACATTTGCTCTTCTCATCGAATCTCTCTATGTTATTAAAGAAAAACCTGCTCTTAGTCAACAACATCTAAGACATCAACCAAAAATCCTGATTTTCTACAATCTAATATAAAACAGTAGAGAAGACTCTTTCTGCAGAGACCCTGGTGGCAGGAATGCAGAAGTATCACCTGCTCAACTTGGAAGGTGGAGCAGAAACCACCAGCTGAGAAGGTCCTCAGCGAGAGGAAGTGGTGGAGAACCATGAAACTTGCTAAGCTCCACCTCAGCTCCAGAGACAGGCTGAGCTGGAGCTGTGGCACCAGGTATCGCCCAGAAGAGCCTCCAACAACCAAGCTCTTCTCTTGGGAGGAGAGGGCTTTGAATCTCAGCTCAGTGTGCTTGTCTCTAGTAGGTGGCAGCTGCACCTTTTCCTGAGGTCCTTGTTGATGCCCTGAGGGGAATTGATGCTCCTGCAATGTTTTCTGGCAGCATTGAGCTTGCAGTGGGGCAATCAAACACACTGTGGGGGGGCTCTCTTTCCTTCTCTCATCTGGAGAACAAGTGACACCAGCTGCCAATCATTGTTGGAGAAATGTGCAGTCAGGGGAACGATGCGTCCAGACTATAGCCACCCTTCGAGCATCCAGCAGTGTCTAAAACCTTTGATTTGGTTTCACCAGAGAGTGTAGGGATTGCAGGGTCGCTGCAGCATCGCCCACAAGCTATCAGGAGTGGGTCGCTTTGTCCCAACTCCTGACAAGAGTTGAGTGCTATTGAGAAATGTGGTCTCACAAACCTGGAAGGTATTTTGACCTACACACACTTTGCATACGGTGTAGATCTTGTCCAACCGCCCTGAAAGAACCCAAAATAGGAACATACGGCAGATAAGCCGGTGCAGGACCAGAGGTTTGTTGCTTGTAAGCTGTGTTTTGCTCTGGTACATGTTGATTTTTATTTGTCTTCTCTCAAAATAATTGTTATTTTAGCCTAAGTGGCTGCAGTTTATCAGAGACCAGCTGTGATTCTGTGGCCTCAGCTCTGAAGTCCAACCGCTCCCATCTGAGGGTTCTGGACCTGAGCTCCAACACATTGAAGGATTCAGGAGTGAAGCGGCTCTGTTCTGGACTGGAGAGTCCAAACTGTAAACTGGAGAGGCTCAGGTCAGTCTTCATTTTTCTACCTATATACCAGCTGCTAAGATGGTGAAGTGAGGCTGTTCTCAACACTGCTGTGATGCACCACATTAAAAAAATTCCTTGGAATATCGTGAATTCAGGTCTGACCCAACTAAGAACTAACGTAGGTTTAGTAGTGACGCAGATAACATGCAGACCTGCACCGTATAACCTCATCCTGCATTTTTCAGATTAGACTACTGCAGTTTATCAGAGATCAGCTGTGGCTCTCTGGCCTCGGCGCTGAGGTCCAATCCCTCCCATCTCAGAGAACTGAACCTGAGTCAGAACCAGCTACAGGATCCAGGAGTGAAGCTGCTCTGTGGCTTTCTCCACTTTTCAAACTGCCGACTGGAAACTCTGAGGTAAGCACCATTCTCAAAAATGTCCATTATTCCATCCGAGGGTCCTCACACTTTCTGAGTGTGTGTGTTGTGCCCAGTTCCTTCAGGAGGGAGGGCCACACGGGGACCACTTATTCATGATAAATTGATTTAAGGACAATGAAAAAGCCCACAGATGGTAACCAAAATTAGACAAAACTAGGTGAGGGTGCCTGGTAGACACCAGCCAACGAGGAGGGAGATGGTGAGGGAGACAGGAAGTCATCTAAGACAGGTTGTGCCTTTAAGATGAGCCACAGGTGAGATGGATCTCCATGATGAGATGGGAGGGAAAGAGGTGGGAGAACCTGGGAAGAGTGAGGGCCAGAACAATATATATTCTCCTTTGGAACAGTGCAAACCTGAGAGGTTGGAATTGTGGTAATTACATATTACTATCATTTTTTAACCTGTAACTCAATTAAATATTTACAGATCATGCCTTTGATTAACCTTTCAGATTAATACTGGTTTCACTTATAACCTTATAAAAGTTTCCCTTCTTTATTTAGATTAAGGCGCTGCAGTTTATCAGAGATCAGCTGTGACTCTCTGGCCTCGGCGCTGAGGTCCAATCCCTCCCATCTCAGAGAACTGGACCTGAGTAAGAACCAGCTGCAGGATTCAGGAGTGAAGCTGCTGTGTGGTTTTCTCCACTTTCCAAACTGCCGACTGGAAACTCTGAGGTAAACACCATTCTCAAAAATGTCCATTATTCCATCCGAGGGTCCTCACACTTTCTGAGTGTGTGTGTTGTGCCCAGTTCCTTCAGGAGGGAGGGCCACACGGGGACCACTTATTCATGATAAATTGATTTAAGGACAATGAAAAAGCCGACAGATGGTAACCAAAATTAGACAAAACTAGGTGAGGGTGCCTGGTAGACACCAGCCAACGAGGAGGGAGATGGTGAGGAGACAGGAAGTCATCTAAGACAGGTTGTGCCTTTAAAGATGAGCCACAGGTGAGATGGATCTCCATGATGAGATGGGAGGGAAAGAGGTGGGAGAACCTGGGAAGAGTGAGGGCCAGAACAATATATATTCTCCTTTGGAACAGTGCAAACCTGAGAGGTTGGAATTGTGGTAATTACATATTACTATCATTTTTTAACCTGTAACTAAATTAAATATTTACAGATCATGCCTCTGATTAACCTTTCAGATTAATACTGGTTTCACTTATAACCTTATAAAAGTTTCCCTTCTTTATTTAGATTATGGGACTGCAGCTTATCAGGGATCAGCTGTGACTCTCTGTCCTCGGCGCTGAGGTCCAATCCCTCCCATCTCAGAGAACTGGACCTGAGTCAGAACCAGCTGCAGGATTCAGGAGTGAAGCTGCTGTCTGATCTCGTAGAGAATCCAGACTATGGGCTGGAGACATTGAGACGGTAGCTGGTAGGAGCCAGTCAACTCCCGCTCATCTGCTGCATCACTCACTGACCACTGGTGAAGAGCATCTGTGGAAACATCTGCCGTCTACTCCCTCCATAGATGAAAAATTCAGTTTTTAAAAAGCGCTGGTGGACTTTCAGGAGATCAGTCGATGGTCGACAAAGCAGAAGCAGCTTCGCCTTGAAGTTAAATTAGTTCCTGGTATCACACAATGCATCTGTATAAAGTTCTAAATGGCTCCTCGGCCACTCTTAGAAGCATGGAAACATTCTCTTAATTGTCTCTTCAAATGTCTGTATTATGTTATTATTTTACATTTTCTCATGCCTTCAGAACCTTTAGGGTTTAGTATTTACTGTTTCACCTGCAGCCAGCAATCATCCAATCATCCAAAATGGCGCCCAGAGCGGTCGCCTTGGCGTCTCGCTGCGTTCTTGTTTGTCTATTTTTGTTTGTTAATTGTATGTCTGCCTGCTCTTACACCCGTGAAGAGCTACTAAACATCAGGACTCTCACCCCCACGGACTTACTTCAGTTTTTCTGGCTCCTGCGGCCGACCTGGTTCACTTTTTGGCCCAAAAGGTGAGACGGCGGAGGAGAGGAAGACGGGCCGGTCCCCTGGCGAGACTACGCAGGAGAGGCTCGCGCACGGCGCTGCCTGGGATCTTTCTGTCCAACGCCAACTCACTTTGTAACAAAATGGACGAGCTGAAGTTGCTGATGCGGATTAAAGACTTCTCCACCTCATGTGTTCTCTGCTTCACTGAAACCTGGTTCAGGAAAGAGACACCGGACAGCGCGCTCCTCCTCGGGGGGTTCCAGCTGCTCCTCCTCGGGGGATTCCAGCTGCTCCTCCTCGGGGGGTTCCAGCTGCTCCTCCTCGGGGGGTTCCAGCTGCTCCTCCTCGGGGGATTCCAGCTGCTCCTCCTCGGGGGGTTCCAGCTGCTCCTCCTCGGGGGGTTCCAGCTGTTCCTGGCGCTCTCTGGGGAGAGAGCAGGCGGTGGAGTCTGCTTCTACATCAGCAGCGACTGGTGCACTGATGTGACCGTGATCTCTCAGCACTGTTCTCCTGCTGTGGAATACCTCTTCATCAACTGCAGACCCTTCTATTCTCCGCGTGAGTTCGCTTCATTCATTCCTGCCTCTGTTTACATCTCGCCAGACGCGGACGTGCGCGAGGCTCAGCGCACGCTCGCGGACTGTTTTCAACAAGTGGAGCGGACCTATCCCGACGCTCTTGTTATCGTGCTTGGTGACTTTAATCAGAGCAACCTGAGTTACGAGCTCCCCAGGTACAAACAGTTCATCAAATGCCCCACCAGAGCAGAGAACACGCTGGATCACTGCTACACCACAGTGAAGGACGCGTATCGGGCCGTCCCCCGTGCTGCCCTAGGACTGTCTGATCACGTGATGGTCCACCTGATCCGATACAGACAGACAGAAACTTAAACTAATAAAGCCATCCGTGAGCACCCGAAGAGAGATGGACCAGTGAGGCTGTGGAGGAGCTGCGCACGTGCCTGGATACAACTGACTGGGACATGTTTAAAGGGGCCACACATGATCTGGATGAGTAACGGACACTGGGACCTCATATATCCACTTTTGTGAGGAGCGCATTCTACCAACGTGCACTAGGGTGAGTTACTCCAATGACAAGCCCTGGTTCACACCGAGACTCAGACAGATCAGGAAAGAAAAGGAAGCAGCGCTAAAAAGTGGAGACAGAGACTGCTCCAGAGAGGCCAAATACCGGTTTAGCAAGGAACTGAGGAGAGCTAAATCTGTGTATTCGGAGAAACTTCACAGCAGTTTACTGCTAACGACTCTGCTTCTGTGTGGAGAGGCCTGAGGCAGATCACCGACTACAGGCCTCAGGCTCCAGAGGGTCAGGACGACAAAGCCCTTTGTCAGAGTCTGTCCCTCCACTATGCCCAACACCTCCCCCCCCCAGTGCCACTGCCCCCATGGACCTCACTCCATCAAAGGCAGTCCCCTCCTCCTCCCCCCCCCTCCACTCACCATCAGCCCCCCCCCATCACTTACCACCAGTTCCCCCCTCCTCCCCCCCTTCATTCACCATCAGTGAACAGGATGTGCGCAGGCAGTTCGCCAGGCTGAACCCGCGCAAGGCCCCTGGCCCGGACGGCGTGTCTCCTTCCACCCTGAGGCACTGCGCAGAGGAGCTGACTCCTGTCTTCACAGACATCTTCAACTCCTCCCTGGAGTCGTGCCAGGTGCCAGCCTGCCTCAAAACCTCAACCATCGTCCCTGTCCCCAAGAAGCCACGGATCACTGGGCTTAACGACTACAGACCTGTGGCGCTCACCTCTGTAGTCATGAAGTCCTTAGAGCGCCTGATCCTGCCACACCTCAAGTCCATCACCACCCCCCTCCTGGATCCACTGCAGTTCGCCTACAGAGCCAACAGATCTGTGGACGACGCGGTCAACCTGGCCCTTCACTCCATCCTGCAGCATCTGGACTCCCCGGGAACCTACGCGAGGATCCTGTTCGTGGACTTCAGCTCTGCGTTCAACACCATCCGCCCCGCTCTGCTACAGGACAAGCTGTCCCAGCTTAGTGTGCCTGACTCCCTCTGCAGGTGGATCACTCACTTCCTGACGGATCGGAGGCAGCATGTGCGGCTGGGGAAGAGTCTCGGACTCCGTCACCATCAGCACTGGATCACCCCAGGGCTGTGTACTTTCCCCCCTCCTCTTCTCCCTGTACACTAACTGCTGCACCTCAAGCCACCAGTCTGTCAAGCTGATCAAGTTTGCGGATGACACCACCCTCATCGGTCTCATCTCCAATGGCGACGAGACTGCCTACAGGAGGGAGGTGGCTCGACTGGTGTCCTGGTGCGGACACAACAACCTGCAGCTGAATGCTCAGAAGACAGTAGAGATGATTGTGGACTTCAGGAAAGTCACAGCCCCTTTGCCCCCCCTTGCCCTCATGGACTCCCCCATCACCATCGCGGACTCCTTCCGCTTCCTGGGCACCACCATCACCGGGACCTTAAGTGGGAGCCGAACATCAGCTCCCTCATCAAGAAGGCCCAGCAAAGGATGTTCTTCTTACGGAAGCTGAGGAAGCTCAAACTGCCTCCCAGGATGTTGGCGCAGTTTTATACGGCCATCATCGAGTCCATCCTCACCTCCTCCATCACCGTGTGGTTTGCTGGGGCCACTGTCAGGGACAGACTGAGGCTGCAGCGCGTCGTGCGCGCTGCCGAGAAGGTGATGGGCTGCAGGCTTCCATCCATCCAGGACCTGTATATCTCCAGGACCCGGAGGTGTGCAGGTCGGATCACGGCCGACCCTTCCCACCCTGGTCACGGACTGTTTTCCCCCCTCCCCTCAGGCAGGAGACTACGGTCCATTCGGACCAAAACCTCCCGCTACACGAACAGCTTCTTCCCCTCTGCCATCAGGCTGCTGAACACCAAGTGACTTATCACTTAAGCACCACGTACAGCAGCCAGTCGGACTCACGAACAATACATCACATTACTCCTGCATGGACCTGCACTATTTCTTACCATTTATGTATATACTGTATATATGTCTTATATTATTTTATTTATCTTATTCTAGTGTTGTCTTCTTTATGTTGAATGTCGCAGCGTCACACCAAGACAGATTCCTAGTTTGTGTAATACTGTGTACTGTATTACATGAACAATGGCAATAAACCTGATTCTGCTTCTGATTCTGATTCTGATTCGGCTTCAGGGGTCGGCAACCCGCGGCTCGAGAGCCGCATGCGGCTCTTTAGCGCCGCCCTAGTGGCTCTCTGGAGCTTTAGCAAATATAGGAAAAAGATGTGTGAATATATTTTTTGTTTTAATATAATTTCTGTAGGAGGAAAAACATGAAAACATTCTTAAAGTTTTCCAATGCTGTAAAAATTTGTATAATAAATATTTAATTTCCACATCTCATTATAATGGAAGTTAAACTTAAAGCACCACCGTACAGCAGAGTGGTCACGTGGTGCGTCATTCTCTCCAGGATGCTCGTTATGTATTTGTAGCCTAATTATCATTTTGATAGTAGGCTAATAAAGCTAATATAGACACTTACAGCATGTGTTGCCTTCATTATAAGGCATTTCAGTTTTTGCGGCTCCAGACGGATTTGTTATTGTTTTCTTGGTCCAATATGGCTCTTTCAACAGTTTGCGTTGCCGACCCCTGCTCTACGGGATACATGGTGATCTCGCCTGTGTACAGATCACTTTCTTACACCTGCACACACATGTAATCAACAACCTGAAAAAAATGATTTTAATAATCCCATGACAGGACTGGATGGAGAATCCCCACAGTGCATTAGAATTATGTCTCATATTTGGAAAGCTACTAATTTTAGTGGGTTAAAGTCACTTACGCAAAATGACGTAACCGTCACGTTAAATGCACTAGTAATAATAAATCCTCCGTGAGAACTGATTCAAATTTAATAAAAACAAAAGGATATACAGTATGACAAAGGTACTGCTGCTTTTTGAGACCATGATTTTGAAGATTATTCGGAACAAGATTTCGCTGAACCGAAACTTGACTACTTCCAAGCGCTGCTCAACGAGCAATGTCCACATTAGCAAGAAGGGTCGTTTTACAAAAGTACTGCCCGACTAAAACAGAAGTCGTGCGTATGACATGCAGTCGTTGTCTTACTGTTCCGGTCCATAAATACTTGCGCAGACCCAGAACTTGCAGTGTGTAAATCGGGGCCTGTAACGAAATGCCCAAGGTTGACATATGTCGTGGACTTCAGTTTGTTAATTGGGTGGTTGCATTGCGATGGTTGTTCTGAGGATTATACCCTTTATTTAGTGTCAGACGACATTATTGTGGTCGTATTTAAGCTGTTAAGTGTGTGACAATTTCTGTCCAAGCTTTATATCGTTAATTACCACGTGAAGTGCGTGTTAATTTATGCGTGTAGATACCTCTATTTGACCACTAGATGGCAGCATAGTTACTCAAGAGACGCCATTATTTGGAACGCTTTTATTCTCGTTATAGTTGAGAATTAAGTTAAGTCTGGTTAATTAACAGGTTAAGTTTTTTAGCGTGTGTGTGTGTGTTGTGGTGGGGGGGGGGGGGGGATTCTTCCGCCGCTAGTAGGCGCCTTTTTCCCCTTTAGACTCAGCGACACTGCGCTCTCTCTCTCTCTCTCTCTCTCGCTCTCTCTCCTCTATATATCGCTTACGAAGGTGAACAGCGTCTGTGTTTTAATGTTTAAAGTTACTGTGCATACATAAGCTGTTATTTTCTATAGTCAACTACAATCTGCCATGTCTCCAAAGATGTCCTCATCCTCTGGTGGTTTCTGCAGGTGTGGGAAGACCTCAAGTAATTGTTGGCACAGTGGACAGCATTTCATCTTTTTCTCGTGAATCTGCTGCAAGGCCTGTGGAAAGACCTGGTTTGCTGACAACCCTCGATGGCTGGAGAAGCTGCCTAACCGTTCATCATCAGAGCAGATCAAAGACAGTGTTCTGTAGAACCAGCCACTGAAACAGCAGCGCTAGTGGGAATGCTAGTTTTGTTGTTTTTCTCCAATTGTATTTAGTCTTTTAGTTGAATATTTATGTCAGCAATTAAGTCATCAGAAATCTACCCCCAATGTGCCTACGACACATCAACTGAAAGCACTTACTGACTTTTCTGTCTTGTTGAAGCGTCTGTGGTCCCACTCAGTTGCTCTAACTTCATTTTATTACACCTATTCAACATTTAGAAAAAGCTCAGTGTGTCCTATTGCTGTGGTAATTGTTCATTTTGCTGGAGATGGACTTAAAAGGATGCACTGATTGAATGGTAAAATGGCTAGCACAATAAAATATCAATGTATTTTAATTATAACAGAAAATGGCAAAAATGACAGAATGCATAAAATAAATGAAAGCAGATGCACATGGGGGTGTGAACACCTACATCTTCTGCTGGATTCAAAGAGTGTTTGCATTTTTTACATTTTTAAATAAGGATGCAAATAATTTGAGCAGTCTGAAATTATTGAATTACAATATTAATGGAAAAACTCACTTTAGGATCCCACAATTATGTTGTGAATTACTTCAGCATAAAAAAATACCCAAAAACTAAAAGCCATTAGATACATAGAACATTTTTTCCAGGACAACTTCTGCATTTATGAAGCCCGTGATTTCAGGAAACAGTCTTCTTCAGACCAGTGGCCCAAAAGGAGCCTCTGGGTTTAGGATTAGGGCAGGGGTCGGCAACCCGCGGCTCGAGAGCCGCATGCGGCTCTTTAGCGCCGCCCTAGTGGCTCTCTGGAGCTTTAGCAAATATAGGGAAAAGATGTGTGAATATATTTTTTGTTTTAATATAATTTCTGTAGGAGGAAAAACATGACAAACATTCTTAAAGTTTTCCAATGCTGTAAAAATTTGTATAATAAATATTTAATTTCAACATCTCATTATAATGGAAGTTAAACTTAAAGCACCACCGTACAGCAGAGTGGTCACGTGGTGCGTCATTCTCTCCAGGATGCTCATTATGTATTTGTAGCCTAATTATCATTTTGATAGTAGGCTAATAAAGCTAATATAGACACTTACAGCATGTGTTGCCTTCATTATAAGGCATTTCAGTTTTTGCGGCTCCAGACGGATTTGTTATTGTTTTCTTGGTCCAATATGGCTCTTTCAACAGTTTGCGTTGCCGACCCCTGGGCTAGATAATTATCTGGAACACTGGCGGCCTCTGCTGACCCAGTGGAAGAGTGCAAAACGCTTACAGCACCTGGTATTCCCAGGCGGTCTCCCATCCAAGTACTAACCAGGCCCGACCCTGCTTAGCTTCCGAGATCGGACGAGATCGGGCGTTCTCAGGGTGGTATGGCCGTAAGCGAGAGCAGGTGCAAGAAAATGGCCTTTTGAAGTTAATACACTCAAACTTATTTTCTTGAAACACTTATTCTGGTGGAGGTTGTCCATTTTGCTTTGTCACAGAATGAAATCAAGTTAAAAGCAATGTGCCATGGCCGGGACTCGATCCCGGGCCGGTGCGGGCCAGTTGACAATTGCTGTAACAGACAACCTGATTGAAACCTCCTGAAGACCCCAGAGGGAGAGTTCGAATCCAGCTTTGGGCATTATCAAAGAGAAGATGTTTGATTGACAAATTCACGATCATAAAAATGTTTAAAGAGCATAGCAGTGTCTGTGAGGTTTATGAGCCACAAATGCTGCTCTTTTTAGGAGCACAGCCATCTATTAAACTGTAGTTTGTGTCATAGCATAGTTTTATTGACAAATTCTAAATTGCAAGTAGCAGATATGAACAGGGAAATGCTACGTTATCTGCTTATTCTGTTACAAATAATCTGATGAGATAGGTGGGGAGTTAATTCAGTTGGGGATAGACAGATGGAATATTAGTGTTGTTAGTATGATACTTGAGTTCTTTAGATATTGTTTTCAATTCAGGAATCTGCCGCCTTGAGTTGGCTTTTGCGAAGACCGCTCATAGCAGGAGCCCCGTCTGTAGTCACTGATACCAGCTTTTCCAGCGGCACTTTTTTCTCCACCAAAAACTCCTTCATCTCGTTATATATGTCAACTCCCCTCGTTATATGTGTCAACTCCCCTCGTTATATATGTCAACTCCCCTCGTAGTTGTCTTTAGGGGCAGTAGTGTGAGAAGTTCTTCTCTTGTGGAGAAAGAAACTTTCGTGGTGAAAATGATCTGTCTTCTTTCTTTTTTCTGCCATCTTTTTATGGGTCAGTCGTCTCCTCGTTTTGGCTGCGCCCGCTAGGCTGTTTGGTCGTAGCGATCTGCGTAGACGCTACGTTTTGGTCATACGCATCATACTGACCTTTGAACTATACTAGGTCATAGTTCAGTAAGTTCAGTAAGTTTTTTTAAATATATTGTTATTTCCAGTTTATGTGTAAGTGTGATTTAAACAAGAATAGCAAACAAAATAAATTAGATGCAGCTCATTGGTCAGTGGTGCTATTTGAGCTATTTTTAGAACAGGCCGGTGGGCGACTCATGTGGTTCTGACGGGCGACCGGGTGCCCGCGGGCACCGTGTTGGTGACCCCTGGTCTAGTGAACCAAACTGAACCAACTGAAAACCTAACAAATATTTTCCAATATGATCAGATAAATAAAGCAATAGTTTCTTATGGCTCTGTCAGTCATTTTTAATTTTCAAGAGGCACAAAAGACAAATTTGCTTTCTATAAAAATCCCCATAACATGAACATTAAATGAATGAAGCGGTATTATTCAAGGCACCATCAGTAGATTTTCTCATTTAGCAAAAGTGGGCTAAATTTACTTAAACATAAAGTGCAAAAATCTATGAAGCAAAAACAACACTTTCTTCAAGGAAAAGGCACATGTGCAGTGAAAAATATTTACCTTTAACTTTTAAACTTGAGCTGAGTAATAATTGTAAATGTGTTATTGCACCTTAATGTTCACTTGTTTGAGGCTGATACTTGGTGGTGTCTCATCTTTTGGACGAGTTCATCAATGTTGGGGGTCCGGCTCTGAGCTGAGGAACTCCTCACAATTGAGTGAAGGTGTTCAGCAGGAAGTCCACTTCTGTGTGATGTTTTGTTCAGCTTCATCAAAGAAAGCAGTTGTTCCCGCAGGTCTGTGCTGCCAAACACAGGCAACGTTGGAGCAGCCTGGATGTGTGTCGGGGAGGAAACGGGCAAACTCCGCAGCACCCACTGCCCCATGTGTTGCCTTCAGGGCATCACTGCATTGGAGCTCAATCACCTCCATTTGGAGCTTTGGTGCTGAGCTTTCCACCTCAACCTCAAACGGACGGCTGAGCAGTTCAAACCTGCTTTTTGGTGCTTTTAAGTCAGTGACTCGGCGTGGGAAGTCAGCGGCGAGAACACTCATTTAATCAGCAAACTGTGCTCGGGAACACGCTGGTAGAGAGCTTCTCTTTCAGGGTCTGGCAGCTGGGAAAGTGGCTCAAGTTTCCTTTGTGCATCTGTGCCTCCCACAGAGTGCGTTTGGTTCTAAAGGCCTTCACTGTACTGTACATATCAGAGGGGACACCACCCCGACCCTGCAGCTGCAGCTTCATTGCATTCAGATGACTCGGAATGTCCCACAGAAAAGCCGTTTCACACAAGAACCTTTGGTCTGGGAGTTGAGTTGTGTCTTTCCCTTTGCTGTCAAAGAACATCTGATCTCCTCAGGAAGCTGGAAACATCTCTGCAGCACCTTTCCCTGGCTTAGCCATCGCACCTCAGTGTGATGGGGCAAATCACCACGCTGCGTTTGCCACTGGCTCAGAAACGCCTTGAACTGGCTCTGAATTAAACCTTTGGCTCTGATAAAGTTCCCTGCGTGCGTGATGGTGAACATTCCATGTTCCATGTTCAGGGCTTCAGCACACAACGATTCCAGGTGTATGATGCAATGATGAGCTGTCAGTTCAGCCGTAACGTTTTCCTCCTGCATCTTCTCCCGTATCTTGGCCACCAGTCCACTCCTGTGTCCACACATGGCAGCTGCTCCGTCTGTTGTCCAACCCACCAGTTTTTCCCGAGGCAGCTCCATCTCATTTCCACATCTTGACACCTCTTCATACAAATCCTGTCCTGTGGTTGTGCCGTGCACAGGACGTAACGCCAGAAACTCCTCTGTCACATTGAGGCTGGAGTCCCCTCTAATGTCGCTGCTCTCATCCACAGCCAGGGAAGATGCCATGAAATCTTTCCCCTTTTTCTCCAGCTGCTCTTTTAGATTGAGGGACAACAATGGTGTTTCTGCTCAGACTCCCGTTTCAAAAGAGTTGCCTTTTGTCTGGGCAAACTTGCTCACAAACTTTAAGCATGCAGTGTTTGATGGAATCCCCCTCTGGAAATGGCCGGGCTGATTGAGCGATCTCTTCTGCCAGAATCAAACTGGCCTTGACAGCAGCCTCGCTTTGAGATTTGGCTTTTCTGAACAGAGCCTGTCCAGATTTGAGGCCTGGTTTTAACTCCTCAACCTTCTGTAGCTTTTGTTCCATGTCCATATTCTTGTCTTTGTCCGCGTGTTTAGCTTCATGATGGCGTCTCAGATGATATTCTTTCATTACTGCCACCCTTTCTCCACTCAGAAGACACCCAGGTTTCCCAGCTGCCTCCGTGAACATGTACTCCCACTCCCACCTTGTTTGAACCCCCGGTTCTCAGTGTCCACCTTCCCTTTTGCCATTTTATGGGTATCTGAACATTGACTTTTGCTGTTATGCTAATGACTACTGATAAATAATGAAATGAAGCCACCTCCCGCTCAGACTGTCACCGTTGCATTGTGGGAAATGTAGTACTGGCCTGTGTAAAACATCTGCGGCCTGCGGGCCGGTTCTAATAATAAATCAATATCATCCCGGGGGCCATAGAAAACCCTCGACCTTGACTCTGACATATGAGCTTTAAATGATTTCTTTTGACTCCCATTTATTTGGCTGTTTGGATATCATCTTTGCTAGTGTGTGTGTGCACGCTCTATGGAACTGGCATAAAGGGTGTTAAAATTAGTCTAAATTAGTCTAAATTAAATAAAAATTCATCCATTCATCATTCCCAACAGGCGGCGTTTGATTAGAAACTCTTTCTGAACTCTGGTGCTCTGAAACATCTCTGCTTCCATTTTCAGCTGTTTTTATTCTCAATAACATCAAATCATCCATCCATCCCAGTCGTGGTCCTGTTGGACCACCAAAGGACAAACACTTTCCATTTAGCACGGACAAAAAAACCCAAATCCTGTTTAGCAATGAAGCTGTGGGGAGAGTTTGAGGAGCGTTTCTGAGGAACACGCTGCCATATTGGGTCCAAGCTGCTGGGGTTTTTGTTGTTTCTAGGTGAATCGGTGGGCAGCAGCGTTACCGCCTGTCTCTGCCCCCCCCCCTCTCTCCCCGTGGTCGTGGTCACGCCGGGCATCTTTACTGGTCCCGTTTTAAACAGGTTCTGTTGGGAACAGGTGTTCTCCAGAACTGTATTTCAGGCTGCTGTGCTGAAGGGCTGTTTTCAGTAGCAATAGAGCCAGAGTGTGCCTGCTCCATATGAACCCCCCCAGGCCGTGCTTTCCTCCTGGCTGAGCCATAATCAGCTCTGGATGGACTGGTTCACGCTTGGACTGAGTCAAGATTTGATAGGTTGACTGATTCTTACCGTTTTGATCAAACCCCCATCTGCTGATTCCAGGAGATCTTTAAAGGATCTCAGAGCTTCAGATTTATGAAGCCTGCTCAGCCCCCGGCAGCGCTGATGAAACCATTTCATTCCTTCAAAAAAGCAGAACATGAAGCTCCAGAAAAGGTTTGTGGATCAAGTTTCCAACAGAACGAGGACAAGTGGGTAAAAGCGCCACTTTAAAGCCTCCAGGCCTCAGAAAACATCCACCTTTAGGATGCCTGACTTTAGAGGAACATCGGTTCGCTCCGAGCACAAGAACAAACATTTTTAACCTCAGTCAAGAACATCTGACCTGAAATGATCAAAAACCCTCAGCGTAAAAAGATGGTGGAGAGAAAGCTGCTGGGAGGTTCTCAGAAGAGAAGTGGCATTAAAGCCAGCTGGAAGAGTCCAGCCTGCTTCCTGCTCCTCCAAACAGGCGTCTCCACACCAACACTGAGGAACACGGGCTTCTGTTCTTCCTTCTTCTCTTCTGACTATTGTGTGTTTGATGAATGCAGCATCCACTCACTGCCCCCCCCCCTCATTTACACTGCTCCTGGTTTCACAATGCTCCTCAGACAGATGCAACCAGAGACACTGATGCCGTCAGACAATAAACCTGAGTGTTGTTGTGTCCGGTTATTAACATGTTCCATGCTTTTCTTCTGCAACAGTTCATCACACCTGCTCAGGGAAACCTCGGTGTAAAGGAGGTGAAGCCGTGCCTCAGTGACTCTACTTTGGTGTTTTAGAAACTAACAGTTATTAGATGAATATACAGAGTGCACGTACGCGCACACGTGTGTATAAACACTTAATACACGCGTGTGCGTGGATGTAGACTTTTTAGTACTTTGGGTTCATATACTTTTTAGTATTTTGCAGATACGTGTCTGTATATAAACCAGATCCTCCTGTAATAAAGAACTAAAGGCTGACTGTTGTCACGTGACCTGTCTCCGTCTGTGTCCGATGATGGAACCTGCCTGGAACATCTGGTCCACAGAAAAAGCAAAACAGCTCACAGAACTGGCCCAGTTTAGACCCAAAAATGACAATAAATAATGAAAATGTGTGACACAATAGAAAAATGGACGAACTTTCCATTGGTCATTGACAGTTTCAGTCATTTCATCAGAATTCATCAAAAATATTTAAACCAACAAACTACACACAGAACCGCAAAGTTTAGAGCTTAAAGGGAGCGACAGGTGAAGATTTAAAGCTCAACGCAGCTGAAGAAGTTCCAAAAAGGAGAAATATCATGTGGTGCTTTACCGCCACCCGGTGGACACGCGTGGAACTGCAGACAATAGTGAAACGCGCTCCGACCCATTCTGACCTCTGCTGCTCCTCCTGGACTCCAGGGCTGCAGAAATATGCTGCTTTTACAAGTCTTTCAAATCGGTCAAGCATCATAAATCTTATTGATTTAACCAGGTTGAATAATGGTGGAGAATGGTGTCCGAAAAGCGTCTTTATTTTAAAGTGAACAAGAACAGTTCGGTCCGCGTTCACAGAGAGGCGGAGAGACCTCGAGAGAGTCCAAAACAAGTCCGCGAGGAAAACTCTCAAAAATAGTCAAGCCACAGAAGTCAGGGTTTGGCGATGAGGACGAAAACACTCCGCCGCTGGCAGACGGGAGTTCTGTCCTTAAATCGAACGGGAGATTGAAGAGAGACCGCAGGTGCGTGTGTCTGCGGGGCCAGCTGTGGCTGATGAGCGGCTCCTCCACGCCCCCTGCAGGTAGACACCAGCAACAACGGTCCCAGAAACTGGGAACCCAACAAACCAGTTTTTCAAAGTATTCCTTTCAGACTAAGCAGGAAGACTGAAGACCGACAAGGTGAGTGGAAACGAAGAGCATTATTGAAAAGAATTGACAGTTGTGTTTGGAGATAAAATCAAGATTTGATTCAACTAGACTTCATATTTAGTTTTAGCACAAAACATTGTTATATATTATAAATGAATAGGTCTTATTTAACATTCTTATAGTCTGGCTTTAGTTATAGTTGAATAGTCTTTCTAAGTGAAGTTTAGTTTATTTTTCTGCTCTTTGCTACTGATCCTCAAAGAACTGTAAACCCTCCCAGAATGCTTTAATGGTAGTAATATATACGCCATAAAGCTGTTGATTAGGTTTTAAAAGTGAAAGTGAAACTATTCTCTTCAGACGAAGCAGGAAGAGCGACATTTTGTGACAGGTGAAAAGCTCATAAAGTTATTAGAGTTGTTCAACAGTCCAGGTTACAGCTGGATATTTTGGTATTATTTAAGACAATAAACTTTTAATAATTAAATAAATCCACACAGGATCACAGGACACCAACAGGATTTTGGGTTCATGTTGCACGTTTTCTCACAGTGGTTTATTGTTCTATGTTGTGGAACCACTGTGAAAGAAATGCAGGAGTGGGTGTCATTTCTTTCATCTATTTTAAATAGAGCAGTGATCTTTGAGGACTTGGATCATAGAAATAATTGAAGAGGGGAACAAATGAGGGAAGTTAAAAAGTCCTGACTAGTATGTTTATGTAGCACCAGATAATTTATTGGCTGAGCTGAAGACAGTCCTTTCACCATGTTGGCCTGTGGAAAACCAGTGTTGTGGGCCCGATGGACCAGCGTCCCCGTCGTTGCCGGACCACCGTTGGCCACCAGTTGGGTTTTGGGATCAAAGTGGGGGCGTTTCCTGTATCCGGTTCTCCTCACGGATCCATGACTACAACATGTTGCTGCAAGTGCAGAGACGTTTGCTCTGGAATGAACTTTAGAGCACATTCAGTGCTGCAGGATGAGGGGCTGGAAAAGGTGCCAGTTCTTTTCTCACTGCAGGGAACAGTTAAAAAAAAGCAGCTTAAACTCTGAAAACATGAAAATCATACAGAGACATCATTGATTTATTGATTCAGCTGTTATCCAGAATGGATTAGAAATGTTCCTGTTTGATAAAAATGCAGTGAATTGGGATTATTTAACTACAACCTCTCCAGATTATTTACCTTCATCACAGTCTCATCACTATTTCTGATGTTTCCTCAGGATGGACGAGGACAGAGCAGAGTCCACAGTGCCCAGCAGGGTGTCCCTGAAGAGTGACCGGTCCAAACAAGGACTAATAGACTTCAGAAGTTCAGATAAAATGTAAGAAAACTAAAGCGTGATGATGTGTTTGTGTGCCAGCTGTTAGTCACATAAACAGCAGCAGGTTGTGAGTTTATTATTGGAGATGTTTAACACTTAAACCTCAGACAGTCATAGAGTTACAGACTTAAGTGATAATATTGTTGATTAGAAACGAGAATCATGTTTAAACTGAAAGATGAATTCAGACATAAATGCTGGAACAATATTGAGTCTTGATCAGGTTCTTTCATCCTATAAATCAAAGGACTAATAGAGATGTGTTTCATAGTGAGAGGGGGGGGAGCACATCCTATCAAACTGGGACCAGTCAGCTCCACCAGGAGAGTCCTCTTGTTCACAATCTGGAAGCAGATCTGGAGATGCTGAAATGAAGCCCAAACAAAGTAAAACTGTTCAATATGAGATTTAAGTTGTGATGTCATGAATTTGGAGTTGTGTTGATGATTTATGATAGATGGAAATCATTGGTTTACTTATGTTCAGGAAGTGATCTGCAGGAGGTGATAGAAGGTCATAAGATGAGTCTGAAGAGAAGATGTGAACATGTGACTGAAGGAACTCATGAAGCAGGAAGTGGAACCCTGCTGAACAAGATCTACACTGAGCTCTACATCACTGAGGGACAAAGTGAGGAGGTGGACACACAACATGAGGTGAGACAGCTTGAGAGAACCTCCAAGAAGAACATCCAGGACACTCCAATCAAGTGCCAGGACATCTTCAAAGTCTTATCTGAGCAACAGCGACACATCAGAGTGGTTCTGACCAACGGTGTCGCCGGCGTTGGAAAAACCTTCTCAGTGCAGAAGTTCAGTCTGGACTGGGGAGCAAGGTTTGGAGAACCAAGACATCAGTCTGGTGCTTCCGCTCTCATGGAGGGAGTTGAACTTGATCAGAGATGAGAAGCACAGTCTTCTCTCACTGCTTCATGTTTTCCATCCAACATTACAGAAGATCAGAGCAGAAGATCTGACTGTCTGGAAACTTCTGTTCATCTTTGATGGCCTGGATGATGAAAGCAGATTTTCACTGGGTTTCAACAACCATCAGGTCATCTCTGATGTCACACAAGCATCGTCCGTTGAGGTGCTCCTGGTGAACCTCATCCAGGGGAACCTGCTTCCCTCAGCTCTCATGGATCACCTCCAGACCTGCAGCAGCCCATCAGATTCCTCCCTCGTGTGTTGACAGGATCACAGAAGTACGAGGCTTCACTGACTCCCAGAAGGAGGAGTACTTCAGGAGGAGGTTCAGTGATGAAGATCTGTCCAAGAGAATCATCTCACACATCAAGGCCTCCAGGAGCCTCCCATCATGTGTCTGATCCCAGTTTTCTGCTGGATCACTGCTATAGTTCTGGAGGACATGATGACCAGAGACCAGAGAGGAGAGCTGCCCAAACCCTGACTGACCTCTACTCACACTTCCTGAGGGTTCAGATAAAGAGGAAGAAGCAGAAGTATGGAGGAAAGCAGAGACCAGAGGAACTGACTGAGGCTGATAAAGAACTCCTTCTGAAGTTGGGTCGGCTGGCGTTTGAACATCTGGAGAGAAAGGAAACATCATGTTCTACTCAGAAGACCTGGAGCGATGTGGACTGGACGTCTCCGAGGTGTCGGTGTACTCAGGAGTTTGTACAGAGATCTTCAAGAGAGAGAGTGTGATCTTCCAGAAATCAGTCTACTGCTTTGTTCATCTGAGCATTCAGGAGTTTCTGGCTGCCGTCTACATGTTCCACCGTTACACCAGGAAAGACACAGCGGTTATGAATCAGTTCCTAAAATATTCTGAACCAGTCACATCTCTTGATGACTTCCTCAGGAGAGCACTAATGAAATCTCTTGAAAGTGAAAATGGCCACCTGGACTTGTTTGTTCGCTTCCTTCATGGTCTCTCTCTGGAGTCCAATCAGAGGATCTTGGGTGGACTGTTGGATCAGATGGAGAACCACCAAGAAACCATCCAGAAGGTCCTCAACAACCTGAAGGAGGAGAACAGTGATAACATCCCCCAGACAGAAGCATCAACATCTTCCACTGTCTGATGGAGATGAAGGATCAGTCAGTCCATCAGGAGATCCAAGAGTTCCTGAAGTCAGGGGAGATATCAGAGAGGGAAACTGTCAGAGATCCACTGTTCAGCTCTGGCCTACCTGCTGCAGATGTCAGAGGAGGTTCTGGATGAGCTGGACCTGGAGCAGTACAACACCCGATGAGGGACGACGTCGCCTGATTCCAGCGTGTGAGGAACTGCAGGAAGTGCGAGAAGTAAAGATTTTTGGTGCCGGACATCGGGTTTTAAATCAAGCGAGTGGATCATGTCAGGTAGCAATACCCCCTCCAGTGGTCATTCCTTCAATTCTTTATCTCCATTGCAGCGTCCATAAATTAAAAACAACAACAATTCATCCAGAAATGTTCAACACTGGCTGGATATAAGTTCAAAGGTCAATCCAGACAAACCAACATAAGGCAGGAATAATAGGAGCCACAAGTTAACTGACTATCATGAAATTACTGTCATGTCATTAAATAACTTTTGTTTGTTTGTATACATCGTATTCAAACGATAGAAAAACACATTTTAACTAATGACACGTGACTATTTTGCTTCATTTGTTCAACGTAAAAACAGCCGGCCTCGTTGGTTTAAATGGGTGTTTTAGGTCTTTGTGGCGGTTCCGTTTGGAGCCTTTATGTGACCCACAAAGTTGTTTGACCCTTTCCACACCGTTAGGTGGCAACTTCATCACTAGCAACAAAGGTGCAGTGAAAATGATTTGAAGGGAAACAGGCAGATATACAGAAGCTGAGGGCAATCGATGCAACCAGAGACTCTGATGTCATCGATCAGATCGCTGAATTAAGACTTGACGCACGATCGTACAAATTGGATGAAATGCAAAAATCCAAAGAGCCGATAGACAGATAAAAAGATGCACGTTTCTTTAAACCATTTGCTATAATCATTTTAAATATTGAGTAATTATGAGCTGTTCTAAAATAAGACAAATGTTGAGAATAATTCAGTTGCATTTCAGATCTGATGGTCTTTCAAACTGTTGCTCTACGGTGTGAATTGAGCTTTTCCAGGAAATGAGCTACTTGTGTGAGGTAGATTCTCAGATAGTTGATTAGAAATCCCAAAGTTTGACTCACTATTTTTGTTTCATACAAACAGACTGGCTGGTCGTTTTCTTTCAACGAGTCATTGTGAAGTTGTGGCCTCAGCAATGAGGTCAAACCCTTCTCATCTACGGGAGCTGAGCTTAATCTGAACCAAAGCCTGACAGATGCCGACGTAAAGTTACTGTCTTCTGCAATGATGCATCCAAACTGCAGACGAGACGCTCAGGTCAGGAGCCTCTGTTGGTCTTAGTAAATTTCTTTACATTTCTGCTTTTCTCTTCATTTCAGATTTAGAAATGTGTTTTTATTTGCCCCATTTATTCCTTTTCCAGGCTGAGCGGCTGCAGGTTATCAGAGATCAGCTGTGGCTCTCTGGCCTCGGCGCTGAGGTCCAATCCCTCCCATCTGGGGTTCTGGACCTGGTCAGAACAGCTGAAGGATCCAGGAGTGAAGCTGCTCTGTTCTGGACTGGAGAGTCGAAACTGTACGCTGGAGACTCTCAGGTCAGCTTCCTTTATCTTCGACATAACAATAAAGCAATGAAAGGCTTCAAGATAAACTCCATTGACTTTTGGAGAAGAGAATGTGTAGTATGAATTTAAATGAGCCATTGAAAGTCAATTTTATAGATCTTTTTAACTGTTTGTTGCTGTAATATCCGAGTTTATCAGTGGGGGCCAGAGCTCTCCTGACTCCAAGGGCCTGATTAAATAATGAATAAAATGAAATAATGATTTTGAGCAAGTGTAATATGACTTTTCCTCCAAGAGATCATTTCTTGCCATGATTCCTTATCCAGGCTGAGCGGCTGCAGTTTATCAGAGATCAGCTGTGACTCTCTGGCCTCGGCGCTGAGGTCCAATCCCTCCCATCTCAGAGAACTGGACCTGAGTTGGAACCAGCTGGAGGATCCAGCAGTGAAGCTGCTCTGTGGTTTTCTCCAGGATCCTCTCTGTAAGCTGGAGACTCTCAGGTCAGTCAGAGATGATCCCAGTACTTTCCCAGGTGTAACTAGTTAGACAATAAATGTTTACATGTTTGATCTTTGTTATAAACGTAGTGTTACAGTTCTCAGAAAAAAGACCACACAGGACAGATTTGCAGTATTAAATTGGTTGTGGAAATCTGTCCCATGTGAGGATGGTCATCAATGACTAGAAAGGAAGTATCAGTTGTAGATTTGTCTTGTTTTATTTTAGGCTGGCCACAAAACCGCCCAAACATTCAGACCAATCAAAAATGGTTCTTCCTGTCTTTTAAAGATCAGAAGGAAAACTAGAAAACCCAAAAAGAAAGCTGCTGCAGTGTGCCATGCCCCTTCTCTCCTGAGAAAAGCCATCCCAAAAAAGAGAAAAGCCCAAGTGAAGTGAGCACCCTGTTAAACCTTGGTACGAAAGCCTGCAGTCATTCTCATCTTAGGTGGCTTCATTCCAGCCAGAAGCCCAAACCTGCCTCCCTCTTAAAGGGGCAGCAGGTCAGTCCAACCACAGAAACCTTCATGAAGATCTGAAGCTTTCAGCATCCACAATTGTTGCACCTCACCTCCATTGGAGTCCAAATCAGAAGTCAACAAGTTGATTCTACACCGATTCTACACAATGCAACCATTTTAAAAAGGTTTCCATCCATACGTTTTTACGCATTTTTATATAAATCTGTTTGTTCATCGCCTCCTTCTTTTGTAATGGTCATTAAAGAAAATGACCTTATTTGAGTTTTCTCCTCACAAATATGACTTTCTATGAACGATGCAATAAATGCAGCTTGCAATCTAAGACAATATGGAAGTATGTATATAATAGTAGTGGAAGTAGCTCATAAAATAATACATTTGCTCTTCTCATCGAATCTTTCTATGTTATTAAAGAAAAACCTGCTCTTAGTCAACAACATCTAAGACATCAACCAAAAATCCTAATTTTCTACAATCTAATATAAAACAGTAGAGAAGACTCTTTCTGCAGAGACACTGGTGGCAGGAATGCAGAAGTATCACCTGCTCAACTTGGAAGGTGGAGCAGAAACCACCAGCTGAGAAGGTCCTCAGCGAGAGGAAGTGGTGGAGAACCATGAAACTTGCTAAGCTCCACCTCAGCTCCAGAGACGGGCTGAGCTGGAGCTGTGGCACCAGGTATCGCCAGAAGAGCCTCCAACAAACAAGCTCTTCTCTTGGGAGGAGAGGGCTTTGAATCTCAGCTCAGTGTGCTTGTCTCTAGTAGGTGGCAGCTGCACCTTTTCCTGAGGTCCTTGTTGATGCCCTGAGGGGAATTGATGCTCCTGCAATGTTTTCTGGCAGCATTGAGCTTGCAGTGGGGCAATCAAACACACTGTGGGGTGGCTCTCTTTCCTTCTCTCATCTGGAGAACAAGTGACACCAGCTGCCAATCATTGTTGGAGAAATGTGCAGTCAGGGGAACGATGCGTCCAGACTATAGCCACCCTTCCAGCATCCAGCAGTGTCTAAAACCTTTGATTTGGTTTCACCAGAGAGTGTAGGGATTGCAGGGTCGCTGCAGCATCGCCCACAAGCTATCAGGAGTGGGTCGCTTTGTCCCAACTCCTGACAAGAGTTGAGTGCTATTGAGAAATGTGGTCTCACAAACTTGGAAGGTATTTTGACCACACACACTTTACATACGCTGTAGATCTTGTCCAACCGCCCTGAAAGAACCCAAAATAGGAACATACGGCAGATAAGCCGGTGCAGGACCAGAGGTTTGTTGCTTGTAAGCTGTGTTTTGCTCTGGTACATGTTGATTTTTATTTGTCTTCTCTCAAAATAATTGTTATTTTAGACTATTGGGCTGCAGGTTATCAGAGACCAGCTGTGATTCTGTGGCCTCAGCTCTGAAGTCCAACCACTCCCATCTGAGGGTTCTGGACCTGAGCTACAACACGTTGCAGGATTCAGGAGTGAAGCGGCTCTGTTCTGGACTGGAGAGTCCAAACTGTAAACTGGAGAGGCTCAGGTCAGTCTTCATTTTTCTACCTATATACCAGCTGCTAAGATGGTGAAGTGAGGCTGTTCTCAACACTGCTGTGATGCACCACATTAAAAAAATTCCTTGGAATATCGTGAATTCAGGTCTGACCCAACTAAGAACTAACGTAGGTTTAGTACTGACGCAGATAACATGCAGACCTGCACCGTATAACCTCATCCTGCATTTTTCAGATTAGAGCGCTGCAGTTTATCAGAGCTCAGCTGTGGCTCTCTGGCCTCGGCGCTGAGGTCCAATCCCTCCCATCTCAGAGAACTGAACCTGAGTCGGAACCATCTGCAGGATTCAGAGCTGAAGCTGCTGTCTGATCTCGTAGAGAATCCACACTATGGGCTGGAGACATTGAGTCATGGCTGGTTGTAGCCAGTCAACTCCCGCTCATCTGCTGCATCACTCACTGACCACTGGTGAAGAGCATCTGTGGAAACATCTGCCGTCTACTCCCTCCATAGATGAAAAATTCAGTTTTAAAAAGCGCTGGTGGACTTTCAGGAGATCAGTCGATGGTCGACAAAGCAGAAGCAGCTTCGCCTTGAAGTTAAATTAGTTCCTGGTATCACACAATGCATCTTTATAAAGTTCTAAATGGCTCCTCGGCCACTCTTAGAAGCATGAAAACATTCTCTTAATTGTCTCTTCAAATGTCTGTATTATACGTTACTATTTTACATCATGCCTTCAGAATCTTTAGGGTTTAGTATTTACTGTCTCTGTGACATGGAGCATTGGAATATTCAGCTGCAGCCAGCAAAAACCCATCAGAATGACGGCTATCGGTGGGAACCGCAGGTCATTTGACTTTAGTCAGTCTGTTCAATGTTATAGGATTTATTGCAATCTAATAAAAACTATGAATAAATGTGGGAAATAGGAAATAAAAAGAAGCAAAATGACCAAATAAATCTCCCATGAATACAGTAAATTTTAAGATGAGAACCTGCTGCACTGTGCCGTGCCCCTTCTCTATTGAGAAAAGCCCAAGTGTGTCCTTCAGTCACCTCAGACATTCAGCCAGCTTTTAATACCTTTGTTCAAGCCCAGAACGCCCTGGATTATTCCCACTGAAGATGGAAAAGCAGGTGGAAAACATGAGTTATTGTTAACTGTACTGGTGTATGACTATAGCGCATTACTGGACCACTATAAACTTGTTTGTGGTTTTTCTTTCTTTGTGGAGATTAACACATTAAAAATAAATTGCACTGGTTCAGCAGTTGATCTTGTGTTCTTATTTGACCTGTACGACACAACGACACAAGCTAAACATACATTTTTACAGAATAGTTTTATCCTTCCGATTACCAGCACCAGCTATTCAAAATATATAATGTAGTGGGTTTTAAAGTGAACTGAATGATGTCTGCCTTGTCTCTCCTCTATCTGTCCTCCCCCTTCTCCTCCTCTCTCCCTACCCACCCCCCCCCCCCTCACAGGAGGGCCCCCCCCCCCCCCCCCCCCCCATATGAGCCTGGTCCTGCTCAAGGTTTCTTCCTGTTAAAGGGGAGATTTTCCTGTTGATTGTTAGGGATCAGGCCCCGGGATTCTGCATAGCACCAAGTTTGACTACAACAGACATTACAAATAAAGATGATTTGATTTGATTTAAAAATCAAAGAACTGCGCCTGAAAATGAAGCAGAAGCAATAAAAATCCAACACCAGCGAAGCTTTCGAAGAATCTCAGATATTGATGAAAAATTCTGGAAATCATGATGGAGAGATATTTTTCTCACGGCTCAAATTCCACAGCTATTAAATGATTAAATGGATTTAATGGTGATATTCTGGAGTCCACAATTTCAGGTGAAGTTACACTGGGGAACAATTTGAAAATATCCTGTTGAAATTATTCTAAATTATTCTGATTAAAAATAAAATTGGCATGCTGATTCCAAAATTACAGTCATTTTCCCCCAGCCCGTCAAGTTTTGAAAGCTTCTCCTCCAGATCAGCAAATTTCCCCTAATGAGCTGGAGTCAGACTGGCCAGCTGATGACAACTGGATCAGCTCCGTTGGTGCCGTCACCATTAAGAGGTGTGTGCAGCCCCCAAAAGGTCAGAACTGTCAATATCCTATAGGGACACTTTGAACCAGAGGGGATCCTATAGATCAAAAAGTTGACCCAGTTTGATTCCGCAGCCAAAAACGAACATCTGTCAGACGAACTCCAGTTGTTTCCCAGTATTTCAGTTAAAACGTGGACCAAATTGTTCTGAAGAGAGGCGCTTGTGCTGGATATGACGCGATCCAACCACAAACACGTGACGTGTAGAGGAAGAAGAAGCGAAAGTGAAAGTTCTCAACTTCGGGCTCCATCCTGAGTGACCGCGCCCTGATGGAAAACCTCTAATATTCAGGTAGCATTTGGTTCTTTCACTGCTGTCGTCTCGAATCAATGTTCCGCTGCGAGATGCGGCTTAATAACCTGCGTGTTCGCAATGAGCGTGCGCGTGTTTCGGACGCACATTGCGGCTGGTCGACGGGAATGTTGTGACGGATGATCAAACTTTGTAGCGTGTTTCCTCTAACTGCGTTTTCCGCTAACCCTGAGCCAACATTTTAGAGGTTGAGGAAGCACATTTTAATACTCACAATAAGTCACAATATTATTTGCAGTTAGTGGAAAAATCCACGGAAAGAGGGACACAAACGCGAAAGTTTTAGCCTCCTCTCTTTGTCCCTCCACCAGGGGGACAATCAATCCTTTATTTAAAAAAGGAGAGTATGGAAAGAGGGAGAGATCAAGGCATTCCATTTTATTGTTTTAACAACTGGTTCTTTGTGGAATATGAATTTGTTATTATGGATTTATGAAATGTGTTCTGTTTTGAATGAAGCAGTCAAGAAAACAAAACCTAAACCCATGGTGTTTTCATATTTTTGGTCCTGTACATGTGGTCAGATGAGATTAGTCTGAGCAGAATTGGGTGTTTTTGCCCTTTGCTGTGTGTCATCTATTCTATTCAGCATGTTGGGTTGCTTGACTTCTGTTGGGTTGTGGCAACTTGATGCATCACTTCTGAGATATTGACACACCTTTTTCCTGAGGCTGGCTCCAATGCTGCCAACACACCTGGCCATGGATATGGTGGGACTTCTGTGATGAGTGGGGTCAGAGGTGGTGGACAAGCTCTGCTCCAAAACAAGCTTGCTAGATATGTTTGGGATCTCCTCCGCCACAACCACCAGCTGCAACTAGTAGCTGTGCACGCCATGCAGAGTTTTGACCTCTAGGTCAGGCTACAGATGTTTTTTCCAGCACCATCATGTGTTTGTGAGAAACATGATGCACCTGATCAAAAAAAGCTGCTTGTAATCTGACAGACGAGCCATGATGAGATGTCAAGGTGCGTTGTTGAAAATGAAGATCCTCTTCTTGGAATCCTGTCTGAGATGACAGAAGATGATGCTGCATTTGACCCACTTTGATGATGTGATGACGTATTTCTGTTTAGTTTTGAATGCATTCTCATCTTATTTGTTGAATTTAATGTTGAGAACTGACATCTTGAAAGAATTTAGGTTTTCTCGTAAACCATAACCAGATAAAAAATGATTTCATTTGTATTTGTGTGCGTCCGTCTGATGCCACCGCACCTTTTGAAACACCCAGGAGAAACATTTTTTCCACAACTATTTTATATTTAACATGGTGTAAACTTTTAAAATGTCCCAAAACTTTTTTCCAATATATATGTGGCCTGTATGATGTACAGGGTGACATCATATAATAGATTTTGGTGTGAATGAGCCGACAATACGTCATTGGACAGACCTCTGCTTGTCTTCATGCTGAGAATCATGTTCTTTAATCTTCTTTTCTGTGTCAGCAGACTGTTCCTGCTTAACCGTTTAGACTCACATTTAAAAATGAGCGAATGTGTGATGGAAGAGGAAGAGAGAGCAAAGTCCGTAGTGCCCAGCTGTGTGTCCATGAAGAGCGACAGGTCCAAAGGGCAATATATAAACTTCGGTATTGGACCTCAAGGCTCACCTTTAAAGTAAGGTTTTCTGAACCACAACTCTGCCTTAGAACATTTCACAACCATACAAAACATCATTTTGTGGGTATTAGCCTCTACTATCGTGAAAAATGAAATTCATCAGCTCTTTAAAATGAAACGGTGCACCAACATGTCAGGCGTTCGCTCCCATTAACCCCCATGTTAATTTTAGTGTGGTAAATCTTTTAAAACTGAAAATTGCTTGTGTTTTTAACTGGTCATTTCTCCTACATGGGTTAACATCATCTCACTAAACTTCCTAGGCATATATTTTAAAGTTTCCCAACAACATCCATCATTGCAGAGTGCTCCAGCTCTCCATTTAGATACGGATGGGTAAGACATGGCAGGTCTGTGCAGCTTGTTCTGCCACACTGTTCCACCACATGTCATGAAAATTCATTAAAAAGTCTATTTATAAGGCTCCTGGTTCTAATAAACCCATAGACAACAATATCAGTCATTTCTAAATGGTTGAAATAAGCTTTTGAATACGCGTGACCTCTGTGCTATTTAATGATCAGTTTCAGAGACCAGACGACTGTATTTGGAGCATAAATGGAGAACTTTTGTTCTATTCTATGAGTTTATATTCCTGATTTGGCACTTTTATTTTTAACATAAATTCACAATGAGGAAAAGCCACTAAACACTTAATCAAATCCACTTTTCTCCAACTAAACGAGCTTGTTAGAACGTAAATAACTTTATATTTTTTGCTCAGTGTTCATTCAATCTTCAACTGTCAGAGCAAACTGAAAGTAGAAGTGAACGCAGCCTTTCTTAGGCGTTGCTAACGCCCAGTAGACATGTATAACCACTATTCCCATTTTTGACAGCTATCAGAAACGGTCTGCTTCCATTGGAGATTCCTCCTGTCCGAGGGTGAAAAGAAACGGAGAACTGAACTGCAGACCGCCGACCTGAACAACAGCGTCTCACGTAAGCTCGTACATTTGTATTTATAAGATACTTTTGGGTCGGAATAAAGGAACAACTTGTGTATTTACAATGTGCAAGAGAAGATCCAGAGAGCTCTTGTTTGGTTCCACTGGAACCCCTGGACCCTCTGAAGACCTTCCTAAATGCTTAGACAGTATTCAGCAACATTTAGTCATTTAGTTCTGGAAAGTGTTAAAGAGTTGAAGGCAGGTGACCTTTACAGGACAATGGGTCTGCTGAGTATGATGTGTTTGGAGAAGGTTTGATGTGTTTTTCTAAATATCATCCAGCTTTTACCAGCTGTTTAGTCCAAGCAAACTCTTGGAAGACATGGAAATGGTTGTTATAGACTAAATTACATTGAAACCCAATGAAATAAAAGAATAGGTGTACATAAGAAGACATAACATTTCAAAGTGACAGTAAGATGGGTCATTACCCGACTGTTGCTTCTATCATTCAAACATGACAGAATATTTTCCAGTTGAGGACATCTGTGTTACTGCTGTAGATGACAATTGTCAATGATTTAAAAGATTGTTTGTTTTAGAGGGTGGTGAACTGCAGGAGGTGATAGAAGGTCATAAGATGAGTCTGAAGAGAAGATGTGAACATGTGACTGAAGGAACTAATGAAGCAGGAAGTGGAACCCTGCTGAACACGATCTACACTGAGCTCTACATCACTGAGGGACAAAGTGAGGAGGTGGACACACAACATGAGGTGAGACAGCTTGAGAGAACCTCCAAGAAGAACATCCAGGACACTCCAATCAAGTGCCAGGACATCTTCAAAGTCTTATCTGAGCAACAGAGACACATCAGAGTGGTTCTGACCAACGGTGTCGCCGGCGTTGGAAAAACCTTCTCAGTGCAGAAGTTCAGTCTGGACTGGGCAGAAGGTTTGGAGAACCAAGACATCAGTCTGGTGCTTCCGCTCTCATGGAGGGAGCTGAACTTGATCAGAGATGAGCAGCACAGTCTTCTCTCACTGCTTCATGTTTTCCATCCAACATTACAGAAGATCAGAGCAGAAGATCTGACTGTCTGGAAACTTCTGTTCATCTTTGATGGCCTGGATGAAAGCAGATTTTCACTGGGTTTCAACAAGCATCAGCTCATCTCTGATGTCACACAAGTATCGTCCGTTGGCGTGCTCCTGGTGAACCTCATCCAGGGGAACCTGCTTCCCTCAGCTCTCATCTGGATCACCTCCAGACCTGCAGCAGCCTATCAGATTCCTCCCTCGTGTGTTGACAGGATCACAGAAGTACGAGGCTTCACTGACTCCCAGAAGGAGGAGTACTTCAGGAGGAGGTTCAGTGATGAAGATCTGTCCAAGAGAATCATCTCACACATCAAGGCCTCCAGGAGCCTCCACATCATGTGTCTGATCCCAGTTTTCTGCTGGATCACTGCTATAGTTCTGGAGGACATGATGACCAGAGACCAGAGAGGAGAGCTGCCCCAAACCCTGACTGACCTCTACTCACACTTCCTGAGGGTTCAGATAAAGAGGAAGAAGCAGAAGTATGGAGGAAAGCAGAGACCAGAGGAACTGACTGAGGCTGATAAAGAACTCCTTCTGAAGTTGGGTCGGCTGGCGTTTGAACATCTGGAGAAAGGAAACATCATGTTCTACTCAGAAGACCTGGAGCGATGTGGACTGGACGTCTCCGAGGTGTCGGTGTACTCAGGAGTTTGTACAGAGATCTTCAAGAGAGAGAGTGTGATCTTCCAGAAATCAGTCTACTGCTTTGTTCATCTGAGCATTCAGGAGTTTCTGGCTGCCGTCTACATGTTCCACTGTTACACCAGGAAAGACACACCGGTTATAAATAAGTTCCTAAAATATTCTAAACCAGTCACATCTCTTGATGACTTCCTCAGGAGAGCACTAATGAAATCTCTCAAAAGTGAAAATGGCCACCTGGACTTGTTTGTTCGCTTCCTTCATGGTCTCTCTCTGGAGTCCAATCAGAGGATCTTGGGTGGACTGTTGGATCAGAGGAACAGCCACCCAGAAACCATCCAGAAGGTCCTCAACAAACTGAAGAAGGTGAAAAGTGATAAAATCTCCCCAGACAGAAGCATCAACATCTTCCACTGTCTGATGGAGATGAAGGATCAGTCAGTCCATCAGGAGATCCAAGAGTTCCTGAAGTCAGAGAAGAAATCAAAGAGGAGACTGTCAGAGATCCACTGTTCAGCTCTGGCCTACCTGCTGCAGATGTCAGAGGAGGTTCTGGATGAGCTGAACCTGCAGCAGTACAACACCTCAGGGGAGGGACGACATCGCCTGATTCCAGCTGTGAGGAACTGCAGGAAGGCCGAGTAAGTAAAGATTTTTGGGGCCGGACATCGGCGTTTAAATCAAGCGAGTGGATCATGTCAGGTAGCAATACCCCCTCCAGTGGTCATTCCTTCAATTCTTTATCTCCATTGCAGCGTCCATGAATTAAAAACAACAACAATTCATCCAGAAATGTTCAACACTGGCTGGATATAAGTTCAAAGGTCAATCCAGACAAACCAACATAAGGCAGGAATAATAGGAGCCACAAGTTAACTGACTATCATGAAATGACTGTCATGTCATTAAATAACTTTTGTTTGTTTGTATACATCGTATTCTAACGACAGAAAAACACATTTTAACTAATGACACGTGACTATTTTGCTTCATTTGTTCAACGTAAAAACAGCCGGCCTCGTTGGTTTAAATGGGTGTTTTAGGTCTTTGTGGCGGTTCCGTTTGGAGCCTTTATGTGACCCACAAAGTTGTTGGACCCTTTCCACACCCGTTAGGTGGCAACTTCATCACTAGCAACAAAAGGTGCAGTGAAAATGATTTGAAGGAAAACAGGCAGATATAACAGAAGCTGAGGGCAATCGATGCAACCAGAGACTCTGATGTCATCGATCGGATCGCTGAATTAAGACTTGACGCACCATCGTACAAATTGGATGAAATGCAAAATATCCAAAGAGCCGATAGACAGATAAAAAGATGCACGTTTCTTTAAACCATTTGCTACAATCATTTTAAATATTGAGTAATTATGAGCTGTTCTAAAATAAGACAAATGTTGAGAATAATTCAGTTGCATTTCAGATCTGATGGTCGTTCAAACTGTTGCTCTACGGTGTTGAATTTAGCTTTTCCAGGAAATGAGCTACATTTGTGTTGAGGTAGATTCTCAGATAAGTTGATTAGAAATCCCAAAGTTTGACTCACTATTTTTGTTTCATACACAACAGACTGTCTGGTAGTTTTCTTTCAACGAGTCATTGGGAAGTTGTGACCTCAGCAATGACGTCAAACCCTTCTCATCTACGGGAGCTGAGCTTAAGCGAGAACCAAAGCCTGACAGATGCCAGAGTAAAGTTACTGTCTTCTGCAATGATGCATCCAAACTGCAGACTGGAGACGCTCAGGTCAGGAGGCCTCTGTTGGTCTTTTCTAAATTTCTTTACATTTCCTGCTTTTCTCTTCATTTTCAGATTTAGAAATGTGTTTTTATTTGCCCCATTTATTCCTTTTCCAGGCTGTCGCACTGCAGTTTATCAGAGGTCAGCTGTGGCTCTCTGGCCTCGGTGCTGAGGTCCAATCCCTCCCATCTGAGGGTTCTGGAGCTGAGCTCCATCAGTCTAGAGGATTCTGGGATGAAGCTGCTCTGTTCTGGACTGGAGAGTCTAAACTGTACGCTGGAGACTCTCAGGTCAGCTTCTTTTATCTTCGACATAACAACTAAACAATGAAAAGCTTCAAGATAAACTCCATTGACTTTTGGAGAAGAGAAGTTTAGTATGAATTGAAATGAGCCATTGAAAGTCAATTTTATAGATACTTTTTAACTATGTTGTTGCTGTAATATCCCAGTTTATCAGTGGGGGCCAGAGCTCTCCTGACTCCAAGGGCCCTGATTAAATAATGAAATAAAATGAAATAATGATTTTGAGCAAGTGTAATATGACTTTTCCTCCAATAAGAGATCATTTCTTGCCATGATTCCTTATCCAGACTGAGTGACTGCAGTTTATCAGAGATCAGCTGTGACTCTCTGGCCTCGGCGCTGAGGTCCAATCCCTCCCATCTCAGAGAACTGGACCTGAGTTGGAACCAGCTGAAGGATCCAGCAGTGAAGCTGCTCTGTGGTTTTCTCCAGGATCCTCTCTGTAAGCTGGAGACTCTCAGGTCAGTCAGAGATGATCCAGTACTTTCCCAGGTGTAACTAGTTAGACAATAAATGTTTCCATGTTTGATCTTTGTTATAAACGTAGTGTTACAGCTCTCAGAAAAAAGACCACACAGGACAGATTTGCAGTATTAAATTGGTTGTGGAAATCTGTCCCATGTGAGGATGGTCATCAATGACTAGAAAGGAAGTATCAGTTGTAGATTTGTCTTGTTTTATTTTAGGCTGGCCACAAAACCGCCCAAACATTCAGACCAATCAAAAATGGTTCTTCCTGTCTTTTAAAGATCAGAAGGAAAACTAGAAACCCCAAAAGAAAGCTGCTGCAGTGTGCCATGCCCCTTCTCTCCTGAGAAAAGCCATCCCAAAAAAGAGAAAAGCCCAAGTGTGAAGTGAGCACCCTGTTAAACCTTGGTACCGAAAGCCTGCAGTCATTCTCATCTTAGGTGGCTTCATTCCAGCCAGAAGCCCAAACCTGCCTCCCTCTTAAAGGGGCAGCAGGTCAGTCCAACCACAGAAACCTTCATGAAGATCTGAAGCTTTCAGCATCCACAATTGTTGCACCTCACTTCCATTGGAGTCCAAATCAGAAGTCAACAAGTTGATTCTCCACCGATTCTACACAATGCAACCATTTTAAAAAGGTTTCCATCCATAAGTTTTCACACATTTTTATATAAATCTGTTTGTTCATCGCCTCCTTCTGTTGTAATGGTCATTAAAGAAAATGACCTTATTTGAGTTTTTCTCCTCACAAATATGACTTTCTATGAACGATGCAATAAATGCAGCTTGCAATCTAAGACAATATGGAAGTATGTGAATATAATAGTAGTGGAAGTAGCTCATAAAATAATACATTTGCTCTTCTCATCAAATCTCTCTATGTTATTAAAGAAAAACCTGCTCTTAGTCAACAACATCTAAGACATCAACCAAAAATCCTAATTTTCTACAATCTAATATAAAACAGTAGAGAAGACTCTTTCTACAGAGACACTGGTGGCAGGAATGCAGAAGTATCACCTGCTCAACTTGGAAGGTGGAGCAGAGAAACCACCAGCTGAGAAGGTCCTCAGCGAGAGGAAGTGGTGGAGAACCATGAAACTTGCTAAGCTCCACCTCAGCTCCAGAGACGGGCTGAGCTGGAGCTGTGGCACCAGGTATCGCCCAGAAGAGCCTCCAACAAACAAGCTCTTCTCTTGGGAGGAGAGGGCTTTGAATCTCAGCTCAGTGTGCTTGTCTCTAGTAGGTGGCAGCTGCACCTTTTCCTGAGGTCCTTGTTGATGCCCTGAGGGGAATTGATGCTCCTGCAATGTTTTCTGGCAGCATTGAGCTTGCAGTGGGGCAATCAAACACACTGTGGGGGGGCTCTCTTTCCTTCTCTCATCTGGAGAACAAGGGACACCAGCTGCCAATCATTGTTGGAGAAATGTGCAGTCAGGGGAACGATGCGTCCAGACTATAGCCACCCTTCCAGCATCCAGCAGTGTCTAAAACCTTTGATTTGGTTTCACCAGAGAGTGTAGGGATTGCAGGGTCGCTGCAGCATCGCCCACAAGCTATCAGGAGTGGGTCGCTTTGTCCCAACTCCTGACAAGAGTTGAGTGCTATTGAGAAATGTGGTCTCACAAACTTGGAAGGTATTTTGACCTACACACACCTTACATACGGTGTAGATCTTGTCCAACCGCCCTGAAAGAACCCAAAATAGGAACATACGGCAGATAAGCCGGTGCAGGACCAGAGGTTTGTTGCTGGAAGCTGTGTTTTGCTCTGGTACATGTTGATTTTTATTTGTCTTCTCTCAAAATAATTGTTATTTTAGCCTAAGTCGCTGCAGTTTATCAGAGACCAGCTGTGATTCTGTGGCCTCAGCTCTGAAGTCCAACCGCTCCCATCTGAGGGTTCTGGACCTGAGCATCAACACGTTACAGGATTCAGGAGTGAAGCGGCTCTGTTCTGGACTGGAGAGTCCAAACTGTAAACTGGAGAGGCTCAGGTCAGTCTTCATTTTTCTACCTATATACCAGCTGCTAAGATGGTGAAGTGAGGCTGTTCTCAACACTGCTGTGATGCACCACATTAAAAAAATTCCTTGAATATCGTGAATTCAGGTCTGACCCAACTAAGAACTAACGTAGGTTTAGTACTGACGCAGATAACATGCAGACCTGCACCGTATAACCTCATCCTGCATTTTTCAGATTGATTGACTGCAGCTTATCAGAGATCAGCTGTGGCTCTCTGGCCTCGGCGCTGAGGTCCAATCCCTCCCATCTCAGAGAACTGGACCTGAGGGAGAACCAGCTGCAGGATTCAGGAGTGAAGCTGCTCTGTGGTTTTCTCCACTTTCCAAACTGCCGACTGGAAACTCTGAGGTAAACACCATTCTCAAAAATGTCCATTATTCCATCCGAGGGTCCTCACACTTTCTGAGTGTGTGTGTTGTGCCCAGTTCCTTCAGGAGGGAGGGCCACACGGGGACCACTTATTCATGATAAATTGATTTAAGGACAATGAAAAAGCTGACAGATGGTAACCAAAATTAGACAAAACTAGGTGAGGGTGCCTGGTAGACACCAGCCAACGAGGAGGGAGATGGTGAGGGAGACAGGAAGTCATCTAAGACAGGTTGTGCCTTTAAAGATGAGCCACAGGTGAGATGGATCTCCATGATGAGATGGGAGGGAAAGAGGTGGGAGAACCTGGGAAGCGTGAGGGCCAGAACAATAGATATTCTCCTTTGGAACAGTGCAAACCTGAGAGGTTGGAATTGTGGTAATTACATATTATTATCATTTTTTAACCTGTAACTAAATTAAATATTTACAGATCATGCCTTTGATTACCTTTCAGATGGATACTGGTTTCACTTATAACCTTATAAAAGTTTCCCTTCTTTATTTAGATTAAGTTACTGCAGTTTATCAGAGATCAGCTGTGGCTCTCTGGCCTCGGCGCTGAGGTCCAATCCCTCCCATCTCAGAGAACTGGACTTGAGTTGGAACCAGCTGAAGGACTCAGGAGTGAAGCGGCTCTGTTCTGGACTGGAGAGTCCAAACTGTAAACTGGAGAGGCTCAGGTCAGTCTTCATTTTTCTACCTATATACCAGCTGCTAAGATGATGAAGTGAGGCTGTTCTCAACACTGCTGTGATGCACCACATTAAAAAAATTCCTTGGAATATCGTGAATTCAGGTCTGACCCAACTAAGAACTAACGTAGGTTTAGTACTGACGCAGATAACATGCAGACCTGCACCGTAAACCTCATCCTGCATTTTTCAGATTGATTAACTGCAGCTTATCAGAGATCAGCTGTGGCTCTCTGGCCTCGGCGCTGAGGTCCAATCCCTCCCATCTGAGGGTTCTGGGCCTGAGTCGGAACCATCTGCAGGATTCAGGAGTGTGAAGCTGCTGTCTGATCTCGTAGAGAATCCACACTATGGGCTGGAGATTGAGTCAGTAGCTGGTTGAAGCCAGTCAACTCCCGCTCATCTGCTGCATCACTCACTGACCACTGGTGAAGAGCATCTGTGGAAACATCTGCCGTCTACTCCCTCCATAGATGAAAAATTCAGTTTTTACAAAGCGCTGGTGGACTTTCAGGAGATCAGTCGATGGTCGACAAAGCAGAAGCAGCTTCGCCTTGAAGTTAAATTAGTTCCTGGTATCACACAATGCATCTTTATAAAGTTCTAAATGGCTCCTCGGCCACTCTTAGAAGCATGGAAACATTCTCTTAATTGTCTCTTCAAATGTCTGTATTATACGTTACTATTTTACAGAATGCCTTCAGAATCTTTAGGGTTTAGTATTTACTGTCTCTGTGACATGGAGCATTGGAATATTTCAGCAGCAGCCAGCAAAAACCCATCAGAATGACGGCTATCGGTGGGAACCGCAGGTCATTTGACTTTAGTCAGTCTGTTCAATGTTATAGGATTTATTGCAATCTAATAAAAACTATGAATAAATGTGGGAAATAGGAAATAAAAAGAAGCAAAATTACCCAATAAAACTCCCATGAATACTGTAAATTTAAAGATGTCAGGAATGGAATATCATCTTAAATTTAATCAAACATAAAGTGAAAAGGCCTCCTTTAAGTTTACTGCAAAAATAAACACAAAATCAAGAGCAACACGCGCCAAAAACGTCTCATTCTCTCTTCTGTCTCCACTCATTCTCTTATATTCTCTTAAGATAATGGGGACGGGGTCGTGTGATAACAAAACAAGCTAATTGGGGACTATATTTTTGTTGCAAGAACTTTGGCTCTTCAGAAGTTTCTATGTTGGCTTCCACAGATTGTGCATCCACTAAAAACTCAGTGTTTTTGAGGAACTACCAGGAGTGGCTGGAGTGGAGGCCAATGATGCTCTAGCTACATATAGCTACATATAGATCACCGTTATCCTCAACCCAAAAGACCACCAGTTGGCGCAGCAATACTAAAGATAGGAGGTTGTGGTCGTTGCGCAGACGCGGAGTGATATCACGCAAACGTGCCCTATGTTCTATATACCGTATGTTCGCGACCAAAGGGCGCACTGTATTAAAAGGTGCAGCCTCAGTTACGGGTGCTATTTCTGTATTTAACACATACATCAGGCGCTCCGGATTATAGGGCGCGGGCATGGTAAAACATACCGCTACGATAGCTTAAAACATGCATGCTAGCGCGTATTTAGCAATTTTGCGAAAGCCGGCAAGTCGACCGCTGTAGTGGGCCGCTCACAGCAGGAGCCCCGTCTGTAGTCACTGATACCAGCTTTTCCAGCGGCACTTTTTTCTCCCCCAAAAACTCCTTCACCTCGTTATATATGTTGACTCCCCTCGTTATATGTGTCGACCCCTCGTTATATGTGTCGACTCCCCTCGTTATATGTGTCGACTCCCCTCGTTATATGTGTCGACTCCCCTCGTTATATAGGTCGACTCCCCTCGTTATATATGTCGACTCCCCTCGTTATATAGGTCGACTCCCCTCGTTATATATGTCAACTCCCCTCGTTATATACGTCAACTCCCCTCGTTATATAGGTCAACTCCCCTCGTAGTTGTCTTAGGGGCAGTAGTAGTGTGAGAAGTTCTTTTGTGGAGAAATCATCAAACACCTTCCTGATAAAGATCCTCAGCAGCGCCGTACTGCTGCTGTCCCGACTCGTCACAGGAGGCTAAACCACCTGCACCTCGCCAGGTCACGGCCCAGCTGGTCGGCCAAGTTCCCGGACATCGCAGATACTCTTCTTACCATCGTAGCTGCCCCCAGTTGAACATCGGAGAGATTGAAGATCACGTCGGTTCCGTATTTCTCGTCTTCAAGTACAGTTTTGGCAATCAACATCATTGCTTCTTTAACTACCTCCCCGTCTGAAAATGCCTTCTTCTTTTTAATCAAGAATTGCGCAGCTCTAAATGAGGCTTCGGTTGCTTTTTGGGAGGCTTTAACTGGCCTTGTGAAAAAGCTTGCTGTTTGCACAAAGCTGCCTTTAACTGTCACGCTTTTCCTGCTGGCAGTGCCCTGCCCTGTGGATAGCTAGCATGGTAGCTTGTGACACGTTGTGAAATGTCTCTCCACATTGTGCCGCTTCGCCGTCGCCACAGTCGCCCCGCAAATAAGACAAACACATGCTCCTTTCACAGTGGTAAAAAACCCTCGACCTCCCATTCGTGGTGAAAATGATCTGTCTTCTTTCTTTTTTCTGCCATCTTTTTATGGGTCAGTCTCCTCGTTTTGGCTGCGCCCGCTAGGTTGTTTAGTCGTAGCAATCTGCGAAGACGCTACGTTTTGGTCATGTGCATCATACTGACCTTTGAACTATTTTTTATTTTTTAAAAATATATATATTGTTATTCCAGTTTTATGTGTGAGTGTGATTTAAACAAGAATAGCAAACAAAATAAATTAGATGCAGCTCATTGGTCAGTGGTGCTATTTGAGCTATTTTTAGAACAGGCCGTCGGGCGACTCATGTGGTTCTTACGGGCGACCGGGTGCCCGCGGGCAACGTGTTGCTGACCCCTGGATTAGATCACATGATCACTCTAGATGGTATCTCATTAGCATCTAGTCTCTCTGTGAGGAATCTAGGAGTAACTTTAACTGCCATAAATATCATTTATGTTGTCATTTTATGTCTGTAGAATATTTTATTTAACATTGTTTATTTTATGAATATTTAATTCCTTTATTTAACACATCATACAGGCGGAAGTGGTTTCTGTTCTTTGTTTAGTGACGGACCTTTAATGTGGTACTCCTTTCACGAACTTTTATTTGAGGTAATACTGCAAGAAGAGGAAGTTGCAGAAGACATTTTTTAAGACGTTTTTCTTTGCTCATGGTAAACTCATTCCCTCAGGGGTGCAGCCAGCGAGGTAATCTGTTTTTCTTATGTTGCGTTTGTACGTGTTGTATATGTGAAACCTGTTTAATTGTGTGTTGTGCTAAACAGTTCGACGGTGGTGATGGCGTTTACGGTGATGTCGTGCCAATAAATCATCTGTGTCAAAAGAACTGTGGTCGTGCTTCTCTGACGGGAGTGATAGTCGAACTCGAGTCTGCTTCGACGGACCTGCTCGGGCCCAGCAAGGAGGCGCAGACGGCTCGTCAAGAAGGAAAAGCAGATAAGCCGATGTTTAACAAGAAGACACATGTTCAACGGTTTCCCATGAACGTCCACAAGTCAGACACACAAGTTAAAATGCTCTGAAAAGGGACACAAGTCTGGAAAACCACAAGGGACTGTGAAGTTTAGTGACAGTGGTCATAAGTTAAATGAGCAATTAATGTCGTTTGAAATAATTCATGAGCATTTAAGTTTAGTCCTTTAATGCTTGCTTTAAGGGTTAATTAGAAGCAAAATTATCTTTAAGTTTATTGACCTGAGTGCCTCAAGAACATGTTTAGGGCTAAACTGCTTATGTCAGACAAGCTAATGACAGCTAATGACAATGAGTTAATTTCTAAGTAATTCATTTGTCAAAAGTAAAAACTGTCACTCTGAAGTAGCCTTCAAATGGCAGAACCAGAGCAGATAGATGAGCCTGATGATGCACAAGTAGTCCAGTTTGAAGAGCCTCGTAGAAGTGAAAGAGACCGCACATTAACAGAAAAAGGAAAAGAATTTCACAAGGAAAAGACTAAAGGGCTACTTCTACACTTTGACAGCATTTATGAGCGCTGGAAAGCTCTCAGCAAGGTTGCTAAAAGGTCTGTAATAAAAGAGGACCCTAGCAACATTCTAGAAGAACATATCAGCACTGTTCAAAGGGAGTTGTCAGAGCTGAATATTGTTTATGATGAATATCGGAGGACTGACAGCCCAGAACATGAAATGCGCGCCGCAAGATGGATAAGTGTGTATCTGTCACAGGGATTGTGGTTCAGAATGCCCTATTTCAAATGCAAGGAACAGCAGAGAAGATTGTTTGGCCTGATGCTGGTTCTGTATTTGCGTCGTCTGTATCAAGCGGCTCACATTCAGCCTCTAAGTATTCTAAAGCTAATTCTGTTGTCTCTAATGTATCCTCAGCCAAAAGACAAGAAGCTGCAGCAGAATATGCAGCCACACAAGCTGTACTGAAGATTATGGCTGAACAAGAGGGTCACCAAGAGAAACTGCAAAGACTTGAGGTCGAGGACAAGCTGATAGCTGCAGACCAAGAAGCAGCTGCAGTATCTCGCCGTCTACAAGCAGAAAAGGAAGAAACTGAACGCAAAATAGAAAGAGAGAAAAGAAGCTGCACTGTTAAAGCAACAAGAAGAAGAAAGTGCAGCAAGAAAAAGGTCAGTCAAAGACTTAAAAGAGAACTTGAGCGTTTGGAGGAGCTGAAAAGACTGAACTCAGCCAGAGCAAAGCTTCAAGTTTATGATGAAGGTGAGATGCTACACAACACAGAACTATCTACAGATATGCAAGCAACCAATCAGATGAATCCTGTGTATCAACACACACAAAGTGATTCAGCTCCAAGACATGTTGCTCAAGATAATTCAGGAGAGCTTGTCAAAGTTTTGGCTGAGGCCATATCAGCAAATAGGCTACCTATCCCAGAGCCTATCATCTTTAGCGGTGATCCACTCAAGTTTAACCACTGGAAGTCATCCTTCCATACACTGATTGAGAGGAAAAATATTCCCGCAGCAGAAAAAATCTTCTTCCTTCAGAAATATGTAGGAGGAGCTGCTAAAGAGGCTTTAGAAGGATATTTTTTGACTGATTCAGAAGACTCGTATCACGCAGCATGGGACTTGCTTAATGAACGATATGGTGAGCCCTTTGTAATTGCTAAAGCCCTCCGAGACAAACTACATGCTTGGTCAAAAATAGGCCCAAAGGAGAGTGCTGAACTGAGAAAGTTTGTGGATTTTTTACGTAGCTGTAAATCTGCCATGACCCATAATGAGAGTTTAAATGTTCTTAATGATGGAATTGAGAATCAGAAACTTACTGCCAAGCTACCTGACTGGCTAAGTACCAGATGGAATCGGAAAGCTACTCAGTATCAGCTGGAACACAGAAGGTTCCCAAGCTTTGATTATTTTGTGACTTTCCTAAGCATGGAAGCTAGCATCGCATGTAACCCTATAACCTCTTACCATGCTTTACAGCAGAGTGAATCTGAGAGACTAAAAGTTAAGAACCAAACCACAGTTGTTTTCAAGAATAGAACTGTTGGTGCAAAGATCCTCACAACTAACACTAGTGAGAAGAGCATAGTCACATGTGTGTTTTGTCAGAAAACAGGACACAGCTTATATAAGTGCAGAAGATTCATTGAAAGGCCTGTTGCTGACAGAGTAAAGTTTATTCAAGTCGAGAAATTGTGTTTTGAATGCTAAAGTCATGGCCATCAATCCAAGAGCTGCAGTAAGTGAATGGTGTGTGACATCTGCTCAAAACGTCACCCGACATGTCTTCATGAAGATCACTTAAAACAAGAAACAAAGAAAGAAAATTCTGAAGCACAAAGTGTAACCAAAGAAATCACATCTAACAGAGTTGTACAAGACAGTAATAATACTCAGACTTCAACAATTATTCCTGTTTATGTATCAACCTCAAGTGATTCAAGCAAGGAAGTTCTCGTCTATGCACTGCTTGGTTCACAAAGGGACTCGTCATTCATTCTTGAGGATGTGGCAGTCGTTCTAGATGTAAATTCAGAGCAAGTTAAACTGAAACTCTCTACTATGACATCAAAGAAAACAGTAGTCACCTGTAAAAGACTGAAAGACCTACAAATAAGAGGGCTATTCTCCTCTAAGAAAATCACAGTGCCAACAACTTACACTCGTGAATTCATTCCTGCTAATCGCTCACACATTCCAACGCCAGAGACTGCCAAGGCATGGCCTCACCTGATGCATCTTGCAGAGCACATTGCTCCACTAATGGAATGCGAGATTGGCCTACTGATCGGTTACAATTGCCCACAAGCTCTGATGCCCAGAGAAGTTGTAATTGGGGAAGAGAACCAACCATTTGCTCAGAGAACTGATTTAGGTTGGAGCATAGTGAGTTATGGTGAACAAAAAGAAAATGAGATTGATGCAATTGGTGTAAGTCACCGCATCATTGTAAGGCAGGTAATACCAGCACACAAACCAACAGTCAAGCTCAAGAGTGAAGTTCACTATGTTTGTAACACTCGTATCAAAGAAGTGGTTACTCCAGATGATGTCATCAAAGTGCTGGAATCAGACTTCAGTGAGCGAGTGGGAGAAGAAGCAGTCTTCTCTCAGGAAGATCTCCAGTTCTTGAACAAGCTGAAAGATGGAATCAAACATAAACCGGATGGTCATTATGAAATGCCCTTACCCTTTAAACAAGACAAGCCAGACTTACCCAATAACATGCCATGTGCTGTTCATCGTTTGAAGTGTCTAGAACGAAAGCTCAAGAGAGACAAACAATACTGCATGGATTACATTAACTTCATGCAAGACATCATCACATGTGGTGATGCAGAAAAGGTCCCAGAAGAAGAACTCAACAATCATCCAGCCTGGTATATTCCCCACATGGTGAGTGTAGTTATCTCAGAGCAGTTAGTGCTGAGGGAGAGGTTCATTGCTCGCTAGTGATGGCGAAAGCGCGCGTGTTGCTCCCACCAAAGTAACTACTATACCGCGCCTTGAGTTGTCTGCAGCGGTGGTAGCAGCAAAGATGAGTGTCATGCTCAGAAATGAGCTTGATATAGATGGTCTTCAAGAATATTTTTGGACAGACTCCAAGGTCGTTCTTGGATATATAAACAATGATGCCAAAAGGTTTCAAGTGTTTGTCGCAAACAGAATCCAAAGAATTAAGTCCATCACTGATGCTGAGCAATGGCAGTATGTGAAATCTGAAGATAACCCGGCAGATCACGCTTCAAGGGGCCTGATGGCACATCAGCTTGTCAGTTCAAATTGGCTCACTGGCCCAGAATTTCTATGGAAACAGGACCTACCTGCAGGAAATATCAAGGTGGGAGAAATCCAAGATGATGATCCAGAGCTACGGAAAGTTCAGGTTCTAAACACAAAAGCAAAGGAAGAGAAGTCTTTGCTTGATTGTTTATCAAAGTTTTCTGACTGGAGAAGAGCTGTGAAAGCCATCGCCTATCTTAAAAGATATGTACAGCAAAGAAAGGGTCTCAAAGCTAAGACTAATGAAACCACAAACATTGAAGAAAGACAGGAAGCAGAGCTTTTCATTATTAAACTGGTCTAAGAGGAAGCATTCAACTCTGAGATCAAAGGTATAAAGCAATGCAAGGAAGTAAGACCTAAGGATAAAACAAACAACTTACACAAGCTAAGTCCATTCTTGGATGAGCATGGTGTGCTCAGGGTAGGAGGACGTTTGACAAGGTCTAGTCTTCACCCACATGTCAAGCATCCTGTCATTTTGCCTAAGACAAGCCATGTATCTTCTTTACTTATCAAGCATTACCACCAAAAGGTGCATCATCAAGGAAGAGGCATAACTGTAAATGAACTAAGATCGAGTGGAATATGGATCATAGGCTGCAGCAGTGCAGTTGCCTCACACATCCACAATGTATGATGTGCAGAAAGTACAGAAGAAACACACAAGATCCAAAGATGGCAGATTTGCCAGAAGACAGGATGGAAAGTACTCCTCCATTTACATATTGTGGCCTAGATTGCTTTGGACCATTCTACATGAAGGAAGCAAGAAAAGAACTCAAGAAATATGGTCTCCTTTTTACATGTATGTGTTCAAGAGCCGTACATATAGAAATGTTGGATGATCTTACCACAGATGCTTTCATCAATGCGCTGCGCACATTCATTGCAATCCGTGGGAATGTGAGACAGCTGAGATGTGATCAAGGCACAAACTTTGTAGGTGCGAAAAGAGAGTTCATGAATGCAATGAAAGATCTGAACCATGAACAAATGAAGGGATATGGATGTGAGTTCCTAATGAACACCCCATCATCAAGCCATATGGGAGGTGTATGGGAAAGACAAATAAAGACAATCAGAAGTGTTCTCACTGCAATCCTGGATGAATCTGCTAAAAGACTTGACACTGCTTCACTTCGCACATTTCTGTATGAGGTGATGGCTGTTATAAACCGCAGACCTCTAACAATTGAACACTTAAATGATCCCACAAGTGTCGAACCTTTGACTCCCAACCACATTCTCATGATGAAGTCTAGCATAGTGTATCCCCCTCCTGGTCAATTTGTGAAGCAGGATCTGTATTTGCGTAAGAGGTGGCGACAGGTGCAGTTTCTGTCAAATGAGTTTTGGGTTAGGTGGAGGAAAGAATATCTCCTTAATCTTCAGCAGAGACAAATCTGGCAAACAGATAAGAGAGATACGAAGGTTGATGACATAGTTATCATTTGTGAGGACAGTTCTCCAAGAAATCAGTGGAAACTGGCAAGGGTGACAGAAGTGTATCCCAGTGCAGATGGGAGTTGTATTGGTTGAAGCAGATAAGTGTCATAGTTCACCTGTTACATTAAATGTTACGTTAAAACGTAAGGTTGTAGCAAGGTGTAAAGTGGTATTGAAATCACAATAACTGTGATTTGGTGGGAGTTTAACTGCCATAATATCATTTATGTTGTCATTTTATGTCTGTAGAATATTTTATTTAACATTGTTTATTTTATGAATATTTAATTCCTTTATTTAACACATCATAGAGGCGGAAGTGGTTTCTGTTCTTTGTTTAGTGACGGACCTTTATGTGGTACTCCACGAGCTTTTATTTGAGGTAATACTGCAAGAAGAGGAGTTGCAGAAGACATTCTTTTGAAGACGTTTTTCTTTGCTCATGGTGGACTCATTCCCTCAGGGGTGCAGCCAGAGGTAGGTAATTGTTTTTCTTATGTTGCGTTTGTACGTGTTGTATACCGTATTGGCCCGAATATAAGACGACCCTGATTATAAGACGACCCCCTCTTTTTCAAGACTCAAGTTTGAAAAAAGACTTTTTGAACACCAATGTAATTTTTATACAGAAAATAATTACAGTACATCTGAAACAAATGATATATCTTCGACCCACTTTTCTCCAGAGTGTCGCTACATTTCTCTTTTTCTGTTATCTCTTCTCTTATTTCTTCTCTTTTCTTTCTTACCGCTATTTTTTACTTTTCTTCTTCGTGCTACCGCTATTTTTATTTTTCTTCTTCGTGACAGGAGTTCGCTTTGGCCTGGGACGTTAAGTTCAGCATCGCTTTAAATATATATGGCGCCATCTAGCGTTGTGAAGGTATAATGTCTAGACCGCGAATGTAAGACGACCCCCACTTTTTCAGTCTTGTTTCAACGCAAAAAACACCGTCTTATATCGGGCCAATACGGTATGTGAAACCTGTTTAATTGTGTGTTGTGCTAAACAGTTTGACGGTGGTGATGGCGTTTACGGCGATGTCGTGCCAATAAATCATCTGTGTCAAAAGAACTGTGGTCCGTGCTTCTCTGACGGGAGTGATAAGATGAATATACAGTGTGCACGTACGCACACACGTGTGTATAAACACTTAATACACGCGTGTGCATGGATGTAGACTTTTTAGTACTTTGGGTTCATATACTTTTTAGTATTTTGCAGATTCGTGTCTGTATATAAACCAGATCCTCCTGTAATAAAGAACTAAAGGCTGACTGTTGTCACGTGACCTGTCTCCGTCTGTGTCCGATGATGGAACCTGCCTGGAACATCTGGTCCACAGAAAAAGCAAAACAGCTCACAGAACTGGCCCAGTTTAGACCCAAAAATGACAAATAATGAAAATGTGTGACACAATAGAAAAATGGACGAACTTTCTATTGGCCATTGACAGTTTCAGTCATAATCAAAATCCATCAAAATATTCAAACCAACAAACTACACACAGAATCGCAAAGTTTTTAGAGCTTAAAGGGAGCGACAGGTGAAGAAGTTCCAAAAAGGAGAAATATCATGTGGTGCTCTACCTCCACCCGGTGGACACGCGAGGAACTGCAGGCAATAGTTAAACGCGCTCCGACACATTCTGACCTCTGCTGCTCCTCCTGGACTCCAGGGCTGCAGAAATAAGCTGCTTTTACAAGTCTTTCAAATCTGTCAAGCATCATAAATCTTATTTATTTAACCAGGTTGAATAATGGCGGAGAATGGTGTCCGAAAAGCGTCTTTATTTTAAAGTGAACAAGAACAGTTCGGTCCGCGTTCACAGAGAGGCGGAGAGACCTCGAGAGAGTCCAAAACAAGTCCGCGAGGAGGAAACTCTCAAAAATAGTCAAGCCACAGAAGTCAGGGTTTGGCCATGAGGCCGAAAACCCTCCGCCGCTGGCAGACGGGAGTTCTGTCCTTAAATCTAACGGGAGATTGAAGAGAGACCGCAGGTGCGTGTGTCTGCGGGGCCACTGTGGCTGATGAGCGGCTCCTCCACGCCCCCTGCAGGTAGACACCAGCAACAACGTTCCCAGAAACTGGGAACCCAACAAACCAGTTTTTAAAAGTATTCCTTTCAGACTAAGCAGGAAGACTGAAGACCGACAAGGTGAGTGGAAACGAAGAGCATTATTGAAAAGAATTGACAGTTGTGTTTGGAGATAAAATCAAGATTTGATTCAACTAGACTTCATATTTAGTTTTAGCACAAAACATCGTTATACATTATAAATGAAAAGGTCTTATTTAACATTCTTATAGTCTGGCTTTAGTTATAGTTGAATAGTCTTTCTAAGTGAAGTTTAGTTTATTTCTGCTCTTTGCTACTGATTCTAAAGAACTTTAAACCCTCCCAGAATGCTTTAATGGTAGTAATATATACGCCATGAAGCTGTTGATTAGGTTTTGAAAGTGAAACTATTCTGTTCAGACGAAGCAGGAAGAGCGACATTTTGTGACAGGTGAAAAGCTCATAAAGTTATTAGAGTTGTTCAACAGTCCAGGTTACAGCTGGATATTTTGGGTATTTAAGACAATAAACTTAAAAATAATTAAATACGGTAATCCACACAGGATCACAGGACACCAACAGGATTTTGGGTTCATGTTGCACATTTTCTCACAGTGGTTTATTGTTCTATGTTGTGGAACCACTGTGAAAGAAATGCAGGAGTGGGTGTCATTTCTTTCATCTATTTTAAATAGAGCAGTGATCTTTGAGGACTTGGATCATAGAAATAATTGAAGAGGGGAACAAATGAGGGAAGTTAAAAAGTCCTGACTAGTATGTTATGTAGCACCAGATAATTTAGTGGCTGAGCTGAAGACAGTCCTTTCACCATGTTGGCCTGTGGAAAACCAGTGTGTGGGCCCGATGGACCAGCGTCCCCGTCGTTGCCGGACCACCGTTGGCCACCAGTTGGGTTTTGGGATCAAAGTGGGGGCGTTTCCTGTATCCGGTTCTCCTCACGGATCCATGACTACAACATGTTGCTGCAAGTGCAGAGACGTTTGCTCTGGAAAGAACTTTAGAGCACATTCAGTGCTGCAGGATGGGGGCTGGAAAAGGTGCCAGTTCTTTTCTCACTGCAGGGAACAGTTAAAAAAAGCAGACCTCTAACAATTGAACACTTAAATGATCCCACAAGTGTCGAACCTTTGACTCCCAACCACATTCTCATGATGAAGTCTAGCATAGTGTATCCCCCTCCTGGTCAATTTGTGAAGCAGGATCTGTATTTGCGTAAGAGGTGGCGACAGGTGCAGTTTCTGTCAAATGAGTTTTGGGTTAGGTGGAGGAAAGAATATCTCCTTAATCTTCAGCAGAGACAAATCTGGCAAACAGATAAGAGAGATACGAAGGTTGATGACATAGTTATCATTTGTGAGGACAGTTCTCCAAGAAATCAGTGGAAACTGGCAAGGGTGACAGAAGTGTATCCCAGTGCAGATGGGATTGTTGTATTGGTTGAAGCAGAATAAGTGTCATAGTTCACCTGTTACATTAAATGTTACGTTAAAACGTAAGGTTGTAGCAAAGGTGTAAAGTGTGTATTGAAATCACAATAACTGTGATTTGGTGGGAGTTTAACTGCCATAAATATCATTTATGTTGTCATTTTATGTCTGTAGAATATTTTATTTAACATTGTTTATTTTTATGAATATTTAATTCCTTTATTTAACACATCATAGAGGCGGAAGTGGTTTCTGTTCTTTGTTAGTGACGGACCTTTAATGTGGTACTCCACGAACTTTTATTTGAGGTAATACTGCAAGAAGAGGAAGTTGCAGAAGACATTCTTTTGAAGACGTTTTTCTTTGCTCATGGTGGACTCATTCCCTCAGGGGTGCAGCCAGCGAGGTAATCTGTTTTTCTTATGTTGCGTTTGTACGTGTTGTATACCGTATTGGCCCGAATATAAGACGACCCTGATTATAAGACGACCCCCTCTTTTTCAAGACTCAAGTTTGAAAAAAGACTTTTTGAACACCAAATGTAATTTTTATACAGAAAATAATTACAGTACATCTGAAACAAATGATTATATCTTCGACCCACTTTTCTCCAGAGTGTCGCTACATTTCTCTCTTTTCTGTTATCTCTTCTCTTATTTCTTCTCTTTTCTTTCTTACCGCTATTTTTTACTTTTCTTCTTCGTGCTACCGCTATTTTTATTTTTCTTCTTCGTGACAGGAGTTCGCTTTGGCCTGGGACGTTAAGTTCAGCATTCGCTTTAAATATATATGGCGCCATCTAGCGTTGTGAATGGGTATAATGTCTAGACCGCGAATGTAAGACGACCCCCACTTTTTCAGTCTTGTTTCAACGCAAAAAACACCGTCTTATATTCGGGCCAATACGGTATGTGAAACCTGTTTAATTGTGTGTTGTGCTAAACAGTTTGACGGTGGTGATGGCGTTTACGGCGATGTCGTGCCAATAAATCATCTGTGTCAAAAGAACTGTGGTCCGTGCTTCTCTGACGGGAGTGATAAGATGAATATACAGTGTGCACGTACGCACACACGTGTGTATAAACACTTAATACACGCGTGTGCATGGATGTAGACTTTTTAGTACTTTGGGTTCATATACTTTTTAGTATTTTGCAGATTCGTGTCTGTATATAAACCAGATCCTCCTGTAATAAAGAACTAAAGGCTGACTGTTGTCACGTGACCTGTCTCCGTCTGTGTCCGATGATGGAACCTGCCTGGAACATCTGGTCCACAGAAAAAGCAAAACAGCTCACAGAACTGGCCCAGTTTAGACCCAAAAATGACAAATAATGAAAATGTGTGACACAATAGAAAAATGGACGAACTTTCTATTGGCCATTGACAGTTTCAGTCATAATCAAAATCCATCATAAATATTCAAACCAACAAACTACACACAGAATCGCAAAGTTTAGAGCTTAAAGGGAGCGACAGGTGAAGAAGTTCCAAAAAGGAGAAATATCATGTGGTGCTCTACCTCCACCCGGTGGACACGCGAGGAACTGCAGGCAATAGTTAAACGCGCTCCGACACATTCTGACCTCTGCTGCTCCTCCTGGACTCCAGGGCTGCAGAAATATGCTGCTTTTACAAGTCTTTCAAATCTGTCAAGCATCATAAATCTTATTTATTTAACCAGGTTGAATAATGGCGGAGAATGGTGTCCGAAAAGCGTCTTTATTTTAAAGTGAACAAGAACAGTTCGGTCCGCGTTCACAGAGAGGCGGAGAGACCTCGAGAGAGTCCAAAACAAGTCCGCGAGGAAAACTCTCAAAAATAGTCAAGCCACAGAAGTCAGGGTTTGGCCATGAGGCCGAAAACCCTCCGCCGCTGGCAGACGGGAGTTCTGTCCTTAAATCTAACGGGAGATTGAAGAGAGACCGCAGGTGCGTGTGTCTGCGGGGCCACTGTGGCTGATGAGCGGCTCCTCCACGCCCCCTGCAGGTAGACACCAGCAACAACGTTCCCAGAAACTGGGAACCCAACAAACCAGTTTTTAAAAGTATTCCTTTCAGACTAAGCAGGAAGACTGAAGACCGACAAGGTGAGTGGAAACGAAGAGCATTATTGAAAAGAATTGACAGTTGTGTTTGGAGATAAAATCAAGATTTGATTCAACTAGACTTCATATTTAGTTTTAGCACAAAATATCGTTATACATTATAAATGAAAAGGTCTTATTTAACATTCTTATAGTCTGGCTTTAGTTATAGTTGAATAGTCTTTCTAAGTGAAGTTTAGTTTATTTTTCTGCTCTTTGCTACTGATTCTAAAGAACTTTAAACCCTCCCAGAATGCTTTAATGGTAGTAATATATACGCCATGAAGCTGTTGATTAGGTTTTGAAAGTGAAACTATTCTGTTCAGACGAAGCAGGAAGAGCGACATTTTGTGACAGGTGAAAAGCTCATAAAGTTATTAGAGTTGTTCAACAGTCCAGGTTACAGCTGGATATTTTGGTATTATTTAAGACAATAAACTTTAAAATAATTAAATACCGGTAATCCACACAGGATCACAGGACACCAACAGGATTTTGGGTTCATGTTGCACATTTTCTCACAGTGGTTTATTGTTCTATGTTGTGGAACCACTGTGAAAGAAATGCAGGAGTGGGTGTCATTTCTTTCATCTATTTTAAATAGAGCAGTGATCTTTGAGGACTTGGATCATAGAAATAATTGAAGAGGGGAACAAATGAGGGAAGTTAAAAAGTCCTGACTAGTACGTTTATGTAGCACCAGATAATTTAGTGGCTGAGCTGAAGACAGTCCTTTCACCATGTTGGCCTGTGGAAAACCAGTGTTGTGGGCCGATGGACCAGCGTCCCCGTCGTTGCCGGACCACCGTTGGCCACCAGTTGGGTTTTGGGATCAAAGTGGGGGCGTTTCCTGTATCCGGTTCTCCTCACGGATCCATGACTACAACATGTTGCTGCAAGTGCAGAGACGTTTTCTCTGGAAAGAACTTTAGAGCACATTCAGTGCTGCAGGATGAGGGGCTGGAAAAGGTGCCAGTTCTTTTCTCACTGCAGGGAACAGTTAAAAAAAGCAGCTTAAACTCTGAAAACATGAAAATGATACAGAGACATCATTGATTTATTGATTCAGTTGTTATCCAGAATGGATTAGAAATGTTCCTGTTTGATAAAAATGCAGTGAATTGGGATTATTTAACTCCAACCTCTACAGATTATTTACCTTCATCACAGTCTCATCACTATTTCTGATGTTTCCTCAGGATGGACGAGGACAGAGCAAGTCCACAGTGCCCAGCAGGGTGTCCCTGAAGAGTGACCGGTCCAAATATAGAATATTAAACTTCAGAAGTTCAGAGGAAATGTAAGAAAACTAAAGCGTGATGATGTGTTTGTGTGGCAGCTGTTAGTCACATTAACAGCAGCAGGTTGTGAGTTTATTATTGGAGATGTTTAACACTTAAACCTCAGACAGTCATATAGTTACAGACTTAATGTGAATATTGTTGATTAGAAACAAGAATCAGGTTTAAACTGAAAGATGAATTCAGACATAAATGCTGGAACAATATTGAGTCTTGATCAGGTTCTTTCATCCTATAAATCAAAGGACTAATAGAGATGTGTTTCATAGTGAGAGGGGGGAGCACATCCTATCAAACTGGGACCAGTCAGCTCCACCAGGAGAGTCCTCTTGTTCACAATCTGGAAGCAGATCTGGAGATGCTGAAATGAAGCCCAAACAAAGTAAAACTGTTCAATATGAGATTTAATTTGTGATGTCATGAATTTGTAGTTGTGTTGATGATTTATTATAGATGGAAATCATTGGTTTACTTATGTTCAGGAAGTGATCTGCAGGAGGTGATAGAAGGTCATAAGATGAGTCTGAAGAGAAGATGTGAACATGTGACTGAAGGAACTAATGAAGCAGGAAGTGGAACCCTGCTGAACAAGATCTACACTGAGCTCTACATCACTGAGGGACAAAGTGAGGAGGTGGACACACAACATGAGGTGAGACAGCTTGAGAGAACCTCCAAGAAGAACATCCAGGACACTCCAATCAAGTGCCAGGACATCTTCAAAGTCTTATCTGAGCAACAGAGACACATCAGAGTGGTTCTGACCAACGGTGTCGCCGGCGTTGGAAAAACCTTCTCAGTGCAGAAGTTCAGTCTGGACTGGGCAGAAGGTTTGGAGAACCAAGACATCAGTCTGGTGCTTCCGCTCTCATGCAGGGAGCTGAACTTGATCAGAGATGAGCAGCACAGTCTTCTCTCACTGCTTCATGTTTTCCATCCAACATTACAGAAGATCAGAGCAGAAGATCTGACTGTCTGGAAACTTCTGTTCATCTTTGATGGCCTGGATGAAAGCAGATTTTCACTGGGTTTCAACAAGCATCAGGTCATCTCTGATGTCACACAAGTATCGTCCGTTGGCGTGCTCCTGGTGAACCTCATCCGGGGAACCTGCTTCCCTCAGCTCTCATCTGGATCACCTCCAGACCTGCAGCAGCCTATCAGATTCCTCCCTCGTGTGTTGACAGGATCACAGAAGTACGAGGCTTCACTGACTCCCAGAAGGAGGAGTACTTCAGGAGGAGGTTCAGTGATGAAGATCTGTCCAAGAGAATCATCTCACACATCAAGGCCTCCAGGAGCCTCCACATCATGTGTCTGATCCCAGTGTTCTGCTGGATCACTGCTATAGTTCTGGAGGACATGATGACCAGAGACCAGAGAGGAGAGCTGCCCCAAACCCTGACTGACCTCTACTCACACTTCCTGATGGTTCAGATAAAGAGGAAGAAGCAGAAGTATGGAGGAAAGCAGAGACCAGAGGAACTGACTGAGGCTGATAAAGAACTCCTTCTGAAGTTGGGTCGGCTGGCGTTTGAACATCTGGAGAAAGGAAACATCATGTTCTACTCAGAAGACCTGGAGCGATGTGGACTGGACGTCTCCGAGGTGTCGGTGTACTCAGGAGTTTGTACAGAGATCTTCAAGAGAGAGAGTGTGATCTTCCAGAAATCAGTCTACTGCTTTGTTCATCTGAGCGTTCAGGAGTTTCTGGCTGCCGTCTACATGTTCCACTGTTACACCAGGAAAGACACAGCGGTTATAAGTCAGTTCCTAAAATATTCAAAACCAAACCGCTTTTCCGGGTTTGCTGGGTTGTTTACAAATAACATCCAGCCACATCTCTTGATGACTTCCTCAGGAGAGCACTAATGAAATCTCTCAAAAGTGAAAATGGCCACCTGGACTTGTTTGTTCGCTTCCTTCATGGTCTCTCTCTGGAGTCCAATCAGAGGATCTTGGGTGGACTGTTGGATCAGAGGAACAGCCACCCAGAAACCATCCAGAAGGTCCTCAACAACCTGAAGGAGCTGAACAGTGATAAAATCTCCCCAGACAGAAGCATCAACATCTTCCACTGTCTGATGGAGATGAAGGATCAGTCAGTCCATCAGGAGATCCAAGAGTTCCTGAAGTCAGAGAAGAAATCACAGAGGAGACTGTCAGAGATCCACTGTTCAGCTCTGGCCTACCTGCTGCAGATGTCAGAGGAGGTTCTGGATGAGCTGAACCTGCAGCAGTACAACACCTCAGAGGAGGGACGACGTCGCCTGATTCCAGCTGTGAGGAACTGCAGGAAGTTCGAGTAAGTAAAGATTTTTGGGGCCGGACATCGGCGTTTAAATCAAGCGAGTGGATCATGTCAGGTAGCAATACCCCCTCCAGTGGTCATTCCTTCAATTCTTTATCTCCATTGCAGCGTCCATAAATTAAAAACAACAACAATTCATCCAGAAATGTTCAACACTGGCTGGATATAAGTTCAAAGGTCAATCCAGACAAACCAACATAAGGCAGGAATAATAGGAGCCACAAGTTAACTGACTATCATGAAATTACTGTCATGTCATTAAATAACTTTTGTTTGTTTGTATACATCGTATTCTAACGACAGAAAAACACATTTTAACTAATGACACGTGACTATTTTGCTTCATTTGTTCAACGTAAAAACAGCCGGCCTCGTTGGTTTAAATGGGTGTTTTAGGTCTTTGTGGCGGTTCCGTTTGGAGCCTTTATGTGACCCACAAAGTTGTTTGAGCCTTTCCACACCCGTTAGGTGGCAACTTCATCACTAGCAACAAAAGGTGCAGTGAAAATGATTTGAAGGGAAACAGGCAGATAGAACAGAAGCTGAGGGCAATCGATGCAACCAGAGACTCTGATGTCATCGATCGGATCGCTGAATTAAGACTTGACGCACGATCGTACAAACTGGATGAAATGCAAAATATCCAAAGAGCCGATAGACAGATAAAAAGATGCACGTTTCTTTAAACCATTTGCTATAATCATTTTAAATATTGAGTAATTATGAGCTGTTCTAAAATAAGACAAATGTTGAGAATAATTCAGTTGCATTTCAGATCTGATGGTCGTTCAAACTGTTGCTCTACGGTGTTGAATTTAGCTTTTCCAGGAAATGAGCTACATTTGTGTTGAGGTAGATTCTCAGATGAGTTGATGAGAAATCCCAAAGTTTGACTCACTATTTTTGTTTCATACACAACAGACTGTTTGGTAGTTTTCTTTCAATGAGTCATTGGGAAGTTGTGGCCTCAGCAATGACGTCAAACCCTTCTCATCTACGGGAGCTGAGCTTAATCTGGAACCAAAGCCTGACAGATGATGCAGTAAAGTTACTGTCTTCTGCAATGATGCATCCAAACTGCAGACTGGAGACGCTCAGGTCAGGAGGCCTCTGTTGGTCTTTTCTAAATTTCTTTACATTTTCTGCTTTTCTCTTCAATTTCAGATTTAGAAATGTGTTTTTATTTGCCCCATTTATTCCTTTTCCAGGCTGGGGTGCTGCAGGTTATCAGAGATCAGCTGTGACTCTCTGGCCTCGGCGCTGAGGTCTAATCCCTCCCATCTGAGGGTTCTGGAGCTGAGTGAGAACCAGCTGAAGGATCCAGGAGTGAAGCTGCTCTGTGGTTTTCTCCAGGATCCTCTCTGTGAGCTGGAGACTCTCAGGTCAGTCAGAGATGATCCAGTACTTTCCCAGGTGTAACTAGTTAGACAATAACTGTTTCCATGTTTGATCTTTGTTATAAACGTAGTGTTACAGTTCTCAGAAAAAAGACCACACAGGACAGATTTGCAGTATTAAATGGTTGTGGAAATCTGTCCCATGTGAGGATGGTCATCAATGACTAGAAAGGAAGTATCAGTTGTAGATTTGTCTTGTTTTATTTTAGGCTGGCCACAAAACCACCAAACATTCAGACCAATCAAAAATGGTTCTTCCTGTCTTTTAAAGATCAGAAGGAAAACTAGAAACCCCAAAAAGAAAGCTGCTGCAGTGTGCCATGCCCCTTCTCTCCTGAGAAAAGCCATCCCAAAAAAGAGAAAAGCCCAAGTGTGAAGTGAGCACCCTGTTAAACCTTGGTACCGAAAGCCTGCAGTCATTCTCATCTTAGGTGGCTTCATTCCAGCCAGAAGCCCAAACCTGCCTCCCTCTTAAAGGGGCAGCAGGTCAGTCCAACCACAGAAACCTTCATGAAGATCTGAAGCTTTCAGCATCCACAATTGTTGCACCTCACTTCCATTGGAGTCCAAATCAGAAGTCAACAAGTTGATTCTCCACCGATTCTACACAATGCAACCATTTTAAAAAGGTTTCCATCCATAAGTTTTCACACATTTTTATATAAATCTGTTTGTTCATCGCCTCCTTCTGTTGTAATGGTCATTAAAGAAAATGACTTTATTTGAGTTTTTCTCCTCACAAATATGACTTTCTATGAACGATGCAATAAATGCAGCTTGCAATCTAAGACAATATGGAAGTATGTGTATATAATAGTAGTGGAAGTAGCTCATAAAATAATACATTTGCTCTTCTCATCGAATCTCTCTATGTTATTAAAGAAAAACCTGCTCTTAGTCAACAACATCTAAGACATCAACCAAAAATCCTAATTTTCTACAATCGAATATAAAACAGTAGAGAAGAGTCTTTCTGCAGAGACACTGGTGGCAGGAATGCAGAAGTATCACCTGCTCAACTTGGAAGGTGGAGCAGAAACCACCAGCTGAGAAGGTCCTCAGCGAGAGGAAGTGGTGGAGAACCATGAAACTTGCTAAGCTCCACCTCAGCTCCAGAGACGGGCTGAGCTGGAGCTGTGGCACCAGGTATCGCCCAGAAGAGCCTCCAACAAACAAGCTCTTCTCTTGGGAGGAGAGGGCTTTGAATCTCAGCTCAGTGTGCTTGTCTCTAGTAGGTGGCAGCTGCACCTTTTCCTGAGCTCCTTGTTGATGCCCTGAGGGGAATTGATGCTCCTGCAATGTTTTCTGGCAGCACTGAGCTTGCAGTGGGGCAATCAAACACACTGTGGGGGGGCTCTCTTCCTTCTCTCATCTGGAGAACAAGTGACACCAGCTGCCAATCATTGTTGGAGAAATGTGCAGTCAGGGGAACGATGCGTCCAGACTATAGCCACCCTTCCAGCATCCAGCAGTGTCTAAAACCTTTGATTTGGTTTCACCAGAGAGTGTAGGGATTGCAGGGTCGCTGCAGCATCGCCCACAAGCTATCAGGAGTGGGTCGCTTTGTCCCAACTCCTGACAAGAGTTGAGTGCTATTGAGAAATGTGGTCTCACAAACTTGGAAGGTATTTTGACCCACACACACTTTACATACGGTGTAGATCTTGTCCAACCGCCCTGAAAGAACCCAAAATAGGAACATACGGCAGATAAGCCGGTGCAGGACCAGAGGTTTGTTGCTTGGAAGCTGTGTTTTGCTCTGGTACATGTTGATTTTTATTTGTCTTCTCTCAAAATAATTGTTATTTTAGCCTATGTGGCTGCAGTTTATCCAAGACCAGCTGTGATTCTGTGGCCTCAGCTCTGAAGTCCAACCTCTCCCATCTGAGGGTTCTGGACCTGAGCCACAACACGTTGCAGGATTCAGGAGTGAAGCGGCTCTGTTCTGGACTGGAGAGTCCAAACTGTAAACTGGAGAGGCTCAGGTCAGTCTTCATTTTTCTACCTATATACCAGCTGCTAAGATGGTGAAGTGAGGCTGTTCTCAACACTGCTGTGATGCACCACATTAAAAAAATTCCTTGTAATATCGTGAATTCAGGTCTGACCCAACTAAGAACTAACGTAGGTTTAGTACTGACGCAGATAACATGCAGACCTGCACCGTATAACCTCATCCTGCATTTTTCAGATTAGAGCGCTGCAGGTTATCAGAGATCAGCTGTGGCTCTCTGGCCTCGGCGCTGAGGTCCAATCCCTCCCATCTCAGAGAACTGGACCTGAGTTGGAACAAGCTGCAGGATTCAGGAGTGAAGCTGCTCTGTGGTTTTCTCCAGGATCCAAACTGCCGACTGGAAACTCTGAGGTAAACACCATTCTCAAAAATGTCCATTATTCCATCCGAGGGTCCTCACACTTTCTGAGTGTGTGTGTTGTGCCCAGTTCCTTCAGGAGGGAGGGCCACACGGGGACCACTTATTCATGATAAATTGATTTAAGGACAATGAAAAAGCCGACAGATGGTAACCAAAATGAGACAAAACTAGGTGAGGGTGCCTGTAGACACCAGCCAACGAGGAGGGAGATGGTGAGGGAGACAGGAAGTCATCTAAGACAGGTTGTGCCTTTAAAGATGAGCCACAGGTGAGATGGATCTCCATGATGAGATGGGAGGGAAAGAGGTGGGAGAACCTGGGAAGAGTGAGGGCCAGAACAATATATATTCTCCTTTGGAACAGTGCAAACCTGAGAGGTTGGAATTGTGGTAATTACATATTACTATCATTTTTAACCTGTAACTAAATTAAATATTTACAGATCATGTCCTTGATTAACCTTTCAGATGAATACTGGTTTCACTTATAACCTTATAAAAGTTTCCCTTCTTTATTTAGATTAAGGAGCTGCAGGATATCAGAGATCAGCTGTGGCTCTCTGGCCTCGGCGCTGAGGTCCAATCCCTCCCATCTCAGAGAACTGGACCTGAGTCAGAACCAGCTGCAGGATTCAGGAGTGAAGCTGCTGTCTGATCTCGTAGAGAATCCACACTATGGGCTGGAGACATTGAGTCAGGTTGAAGCCATTCCACTCCCGCTCATCTGCTGCATCACTCACTGACCACTGGTGAAGAGCATCTGTGGAAACATCTGCCGTCTACTCCCTCCATAGATGAAAAATTCAGTTTTTAAAAAGCGCTGGTGGACTTTCAGGAGATCAGTCGATGGTCGACAAAGCAGAAGCAGCTTCGCCTTGAAGTTAAATTAGTTCCTGGTATCACACAATGCATCTTTATAAAGTTCTAAATGGCTCCTCAGCCACTCTTAGAAGCATGGAAACATTCTCTTAATTGTCTTTTCAAATGTCTGTATTATACGTTACTATTTCACATCATGCCTTCAGAATCTTTAGGGTTTAGTATTTACTGTCTCTGTGACATGGAGCATTGGAATATTTCAGCTGCAGCCAGCAAAACCCATCAGAATGACGGCTATCGGTGGGAACCGCAGGTCATTTGACTTTAGTCAGTCTGTTAAATGTTATAGGATTTATTGCAATCTAATAAAAACTATGAATAAATGTGGGAAATAGGAAATAAAAAGAAGCAAAATGACCAAATAATCTCCCATGAATACTGTAAATTTAAAGATGTCAAGAATGGAATATCAGCTTAAATGGAATCAAACATAAAGTGAAAAGGCCTCCTTTAAGTTTACTGCAAAAATAAACACTAAATCAAGAGCGACACGCACCAAAAACGTCTCATTCTCTCTTCTGTCTCCACTCATTCTTTTATATTCTCTTAAGATAATGGGGACGGGGTCGCGTGATAACAAAACACCTAATTGGGGACTATATTTTTGTTGCAAGAACTTTGGCTCTTCAGATATTTCTGTGTTGGCTTCCACAGATTGTGCATCCACTAGAAACTCAGTGTTTTTGAGGAACTACCAGGAGTGGCTGGAGTGGAGGCCAATGATGCTATAGCTACATATAGCTACATATAGATCACCGTTATCCTCAACCCAAAAGACCACCAGTTGGCGCAGCAATACTAAAGATAGGAGGTTGTGGTCGTTGCGCAGACGCGGAGTGATATCACGCCCAAACGTGCCCTATGTTCTATATACCGTATGTTCGCGACCAAAGGGCGAACCATATTAAAAGGTGCAGCCTCAGTTACGGGTGCTGTTTCTGTATTTAACACATACATCAGGCGCTCCGGATTATAGGGCGCGGGCATGGTAAAACATACCGCTACGATAGCTTAAAACAGGCATGCTAGCGTGTATTTAGCAATTTTACAAAAGCCGGCAACCGACAACAATGTTTCCAAAACTAAAATTTTCGTATTTTTCGTATTTTGTTATTAAACCCCGGAGGGCTGAAGCAGGACCGCTGTTAAAAATGTATCAGTCCGCGCTTCCAGTTCTGGTGCAACGTCCAGTTCTAAATGTATGAATCCGCGTATTGACGTTTCAACGTCCCATCAGTAAACGGAGAGATTTGGATATAGTCCCCCTGAGGTGGTGTTTTTAGAGCAGTTCTTAACAACTTTCTCTTTGCCTGATAAGAGGTCCAAACATTATTTCACTTCCCTATAAAATACTCTAAAATTTGCCATTCAAGATCAGATCCCACCAGGTATAATTCATCCTCTAAATTTTCACAATTTCTTATTCTGTCAGGCTGTTTTTAAACCTTTGGCAACATAAAATAAAGTACTCAACTGGTATTATGTCAGGCTGGTTTACATCCCATTAAAGAAGCCAGCAGAAATAAAGCACAACAGTAGCAGCAGCAAAATTAATGGCTGAGCCATCGGATTTCTGTGTGTAGCAGCAGGTCACCATATTCAGTTAGCAGCTCCTCCAACAGAACCTTGAATGTTCTGAGCTGTTTGGCTCTGGAGCGGATGCTGTTTCTGATCTTCACCACAGGAGTCATCACGTGCTCAAAGCCCATCACTCTGGCACATGAGGCCTACAGACAGCAGGAGCCCCGTCTGTAGTGGGCCGCTCACAGCGGGAGCCCCGTCTGTAGTGGGCCGCCCACAGCGGGAGCCTCGTCTGTAGTGGGCCGCTCACAGCGGGAGCCCCGTCTGTAGTCGGCCGCTCACAGCGGGAGCCTCGTCTGTAGTGGCCGCTCACAGCGGGAGCCCCGTCTGTAGTGGGCCGCTCACAGCGGGAGCCCCGTCTGTAGTGGGCCGCTCACAGCTGGAGCCCCGTCTGTAGTGGGCCGCTCACAGAGGGAGCCCCGTCTGTAGTGGGCCGCTCACAGCGGGAGCCCCGTCTGTAGTGGGCCGCTCACAGCGGGAGCCCCGTCTGTAGTGGGCCGCTCCTGCTACAGACGGGGCTCCCGCTGTGAGCGGCCCACTACAGACGGGGCTCCCTCTGTGAGCGGCCCACTACAGACGGGGCTCCCGCTGTGAGCGGCCCACTACAGACGGGGCTCCCTCTAGGAGCGGCCGACTACAGACGGGGCTCCCGCTGTGAGCGGCCGACTACAGCCCAAGACCCAGTGCTGCTTTATAGGACGCAGAGAGGAAGCCGTCACCTCTTCCTGAGATCGGGGAGGCCAACTTCCCTTCTCTTTCTGCGGTGAATGCTTCCGTAGCAACCGTACCTGCAACTGAGAACAAGGTACATTTACTAATAATGTCAGAAACACTCACTGTCAGACGCAACCTTGTTTTATTTGAATCGTCCTGAACTGCGTGAACAGAGTCTTCTCAAAGCCAGCAAGCTGGGTTATTCAGGGTCCGTGAGGTCACAGAATTGTCAGCCAATATTAATCTGGTTTTACCAGAGCTGTTGCAGCGATGCTCATGTTGGAAACTAAATCCTTGTGCTCTGACTTTTCAGGTCGGCCCCAAACTGACATATGCACAGGTCTGTCGGATGCCACCCAGTAAGCGTGCCCCATCCCCGGACCTTAGCCCCCCCTACCCAGACCTTAGCCCACCCTACCCAGACCTTAGCCCACCCTACCCAGACCTTAGCCCCCCCTACCAGACCTTAGCCCACCCTACCCAGACCTTAGCCCACCCTACCCAGACCTTAGCCCCCCCTACCCAGACCTTAGCCCACCCTACCCAGACCTTAGCCCACCCTACCCAGACCTTAGCCCACCCTACCCAGAACAAGAGCCCCAACCAGCTGGGACTCGCCATCCAATTAAGCTGAGATATGCATGGCTGTGAACAGAGCGCTATGGATATTTTTGCAGCTCTTTTTTTTTCCCTTAGTTTGTTTTTTTAAATCCAGGTTCTGTTCCCATGTTTGATTGTTCCAGTGTTTTTCTTTAAACACATCTGCATAATTGATGCTCATAATTCTGATTTCTTCTATTAAAAAGCACTGAGCAATATGTCTGTTTGCATCTTTTTTATCTCATGTTGGTACTGAGTTTGTTCGGCTTTTATTTGAGTTAATCAGGAGTGTTTTGGATGTAGAAACTTCTGTTTAAGTAAAGAGGATTTGTAGATGTAACTCATTCAGATTCTGTCCAGTGTGAAATCACAGAATCTGAAAACACTGACTTTGATGAGTGTTTAAAACCATTACAAGTGTTTAAACACCATTTAAACATGAATGTGTGAAGAATGTCCAGGTACAGGTGAGTTACTGATGGACGTAAAGTGGAGGAGTGCAAAAAGCTTACAGCACCTGGTATTCCCAGGCGGTCTCCCATCCAAGTACTAACCAGGCCCGACCCTGCTTAGCTTCCAAGATCGGGCGTTCTCAGGGTGGTATGGCCGTAAGCAAGAGCAGGTGCAAGAAAATGGCCTTTTGAAGTTAATACACTCAAACTTATTTTCTTGAAACACTTATTCAGGTGGAGGTTGTCCATTTTGCTTTGTCACAGTCCAAACGTCAATGTTGGAGCAGCCTCCAATCCATTCCCCCCAAAAAGAAAAGGCTATATAGCCTATGAGCGTCATATCATCAAATCTGCCTAGAACGGCTCTTGGATGAGAGGTGAAACGCCTTCAAAAAAATCAAACAAGATTCAACTCCGATAAATGAAATCAACTTAAAAGCAATGTGCCATGGCCGGGAGCTAAACGGCCCTAAACCGTTTCCCATTCATTTTCAATGGTAGTGCTAAACCACTACGGACGCAATATATTTCCGGCCGCTATCATCCCGTGGCGCTGTTCTGCCGTTTCTATGAAGAGCGGCTCCTCTCCGGAGGATCGGCCATTCTTGGTTCATTCTTTGGTAAACTTCGCTGAAGGTAAGTTTGGGCTTGATTTCCTACTAAATTAATGAGGAAACTTTTCGTAATTGTGCATAGGCTGTGGTCAATTTTGTCCTAAATTAGCAAGGAACGTGTTATAATTGGCCCTAAATTATAATGTACTGTATTTGTCATGCTACAATATACTCATATCTTGTCAAGCTAGTTTTTCATAAATTAAATTACACGATAGTGATGAATGAACTTGTTCATATTTTATATTCAAGTAACCGATTTACTTGTCGTGGCACTGAAATCTCGGTATTATTATTATTATTACTATAATTATTATTAGTAGTAATATTAGTAGTGGTGGTATTACATTTTATTACATCAAATGTGTGTTTTTGTTTCCAATGTCTTTGAGAGGGGATACTGTCCTCCTGCCCCCCCCCCCCCCCAACATGTTCTCTCTCACACACACACACAGACACACACAAACACACACCTACACACACACACACACCATCACTTTCCAGTCTTTTCCTCACTAGCCACACCAGGTACTGACCTTCTGAACTCCTGAATCGACACCCCAACAACCTTGATCTTACACTTTCACACCTACATGATAATTGCATGTGTGCGCACACTCACAAACACACGCGCGCACACACACACACACCACACACACACACACACACACACACACACACACACACAGAGCTTTACACATGGTACCACACTTTATCTTTTACTGGCCTAAGATTCCTTTGATCACATTTATCAGGTGTGATTTGAAAAATGGGTGGAACTGTTTTGTCAGTGTCTAATAAAAATGAGAAAATTAATAGACATTTTTCCTTTATGTCAGCTCAACATGCAGAAGCAATTTGCCTTTTTCCCTGGGAAACTTCGGGTCGTGTTCCGCAAGGGGCCTCTTGGGTTTCTCCTCCAGGAGCCATCTGATGAAGCCAAACGGGTGAGTTCCACTCCTCAGGACAAGTCTGCGGCCATGAGGGAGGACCTCGTACGGCAGAACGCTTTGGCCGTCATCCGGCAAAGAGGGGGGGATCCTCAGATAAGATGGAGGTGCTCAGAAGAATCAGAATCAGAATCAGAAGAAGGTTTATTGCCATTGTTCATGTAATACACAGTATTACACAAACTAGGAATTTGTCATGGTGTGCCGCTGCGACATTCAACATAACACTAGACATCAACACCACACTAGAATCAGATAAATAAAATAAAATAAGACTTATATATGCTGGGAGAGTATGTCCTGCAGTTTGGTAAATATAAAGGGAAGTCATTCTGATGGCTTTTGCAGAATGACGTAGGATCCACCGTGTATCTGATCAAGAACGTGCAGAGCGAGGAGGCAGCAGGTCTCTGTATGGCTGACAGCCACAGTAAGGACAGCCTCCAGTCATTTGTGAGTTATGCCCTCAGTTTCCAAGAAATCCAGGCTCTCCTCACTTATGAGGCCGGAAGAGGGGATGGAGTGACTGCCTCATCTGAAGACGACCAGCTGGTTGGATTTGGTGCCTGAGCCAAGAGCAGGTGGAAGGAGATCTGGGACAGCAGAGGTGATGGCTATGCTGATTTTGTCACAGGCAGGCGCTGCGTTCCAGGTACACGAATGTCCAGGTTGCAGCAGAACCCTGAAGAGGCAGCAGCCCACCACATCTTCCACACCTGCTGAGCATCCCATGAAGGCCCCAGCTGACCCCTGGGTATGCTCATTCCTTCATGTGACAAGTTCAACTTTGGGAAAAGGTTTTTTTTTCTTTTCTACTAATAACCTGTAGCTGGTATTTTTGTCTTTAACACAGCCGTGGAGGAGGACGTGGAGATGGAAAGGGAGATGCTGAGCATCCATAACTCTGATCTGCAAGTCCAGAGCTGTAAATACACCGTGACCACATTTATTTCATGTCAGACAAACAAAGTCCATGCCGTATCTGATTTCTGTTGTTTTTCTTTTCATCTGTGTGCAGATGCTATGCCAGTAGCAGCAGCCGCCCTGCCGAGAGTGCCACCAGGAGCAAAGACAGGTTTCTGAAAAATAGGTTTCAGAGCTGGAGTTCCGTTCCTTTCCATGAAGAATTCCTCTCCAAATCTGAAACTTATCTTATTATTTTTGTGTTCTTGATGTTCCGGCCGAGTTCCTTTAATATTACTCTTCATATGTTGGTGTGATAATAACCGTCGTGAGGACTATGAATTGATCCGTGCAATGATGAACTGATATTGACTATGAGGAGGAGGGTAAGTGTTTGTTTTTGTTCTCTTTGCTGCTTCGTTGAAAAACAGTTTGGATGCACGGGGTACGAACACGCGAATGCATGTTTGTTGACCGAGTCCCAATGCTCCTCCTGCTCGGCCTCGAGAGCGCTGATTAACATTGTCATTTCAATTGGTGTGAATGAGACCATTATATTGTTTTCATTTTAATGATGTAAAATTCTAAAAAGCAGGAGGAGTAACGATAAGGCTGCTTGAATTTCTACTAATAACGGCGTCTTCACAACTCATTGAATCTGAACTGACTAAACTAATGTTGTCTTTTTAGTTCCATCTGCCACACGCTCCAAAGCCCCACCTGGAGATACCGCTGAGCTACAGGCATCACTAGTTGATGGTAAAAACATTGTAATTCTGTTCATCCAATCAAGTGTTCTGCTAACTGCAGCTGCCTTAAATAAAGTCATTTCATTTTTGAAAATGACCGTACCTGCAGCTGTTCCAGCTTCACCAGGTGTGAAGAGGAAGAGACCTGTGCCCCTCCCCCCACAGCTGGCCTTCCTGGTCAAATCAAATCAAATCAATCTTTATTTATATGGCACTTTTCATACGCTAGGTAGCACAAAGTGCCTCACAAAGGATAAAAACAGCAAAGAGAACAACAGAATTAAGAAAAGGACAGACATGCGTAAAGAAAAGCACACACATGCATACAACACACTTACACACACACCCACAGACATAAACAAGCTGAGGCAAGCTGAGACATGGCTGGGCACCGAGACCTGAGGCGAAGGAAACGCCACCTTTGGAGGCCCACCAGGCCGAGGGAGGTCACGGTCCGCGACCACAGGTGGTACCGCCACAAAGACCACCCCGACCCGGACAGTCCGGAGGCTCCACACCAAAGCACAGAGCCCCCTAACCACCCAGTCCAGGGTCGACAATGGGACAGCATCCCCAGCGGTAGACCGGAAACATCTCCCAGCCTGGCAGGCCCCCATGAGGAAACACCATGAGGAGACACTGGAGCTAAAAACCGAAGGACTGAAACAGTAAATGGGATAAAAGGTATAAAAGCTAAAAGCTGAGGAACTAAGAATTGGAGTAGTAAAACAGTACTAAGACTACAACAGACTAAAACAGCAAATGGGATAAAAGGTGTAAAGACTAAAAACTGAGAGACTAAGAACTGAGGGAGTAAAACAGTAAAAGTGTCAAGTAAAATAAGGATAAGACATAAAATAAATTTAAAATAATCAGAAAATCAATTAAAGGCTTGATTAAAAAGGTGTGTCTTGAGCCTCTTTTTAAAAATCTCAGCAGTCTCTGCGGCCCTGAGGTTCTCCGGCAGGCTGTTCCACAGTCGGGGACCAGAATAACTGAAGGCCGCTTCCCCGTGCGTTTTAGAGCTTACATGTGGAATGGTTAAAAGGCCGGTGCCGGAGGACCTCAGAGTCCGCGAGGGTTGATAGAATAGAAGCAGGTCAGATAAATAAGTCGGGCCAAGATCATTAAGACATTTAAAAACGAATAAAAGAACCTTCAAATCGATCCTGAAACGCACGGGTAGCCAATGCAGCGATTCTAAAACCGGTGTGATGTGCTCCCGCCCTCTGGTCCTCGTCAGCACTCGTGCAGCTGAGTTTTGTAATAATTGTAAGTTAGAGATGCTCTTTTTGGGAAGACCAGAGAGCAGGGCATTACAATAATCTAAACGACAGGAGATAAAAGCGTGTATCAGCACCTCCGTGCTGGCCTGAGAGAGAAACGGGCGGACTCTGGCTATATTCTTCAGGTGACAGAGACAGAGGGTCTCACAAAGGTAGAGGAGCCCCACTCAACTTCAGGTATGTTTCCTTTTCTTTTATTTAGGGCTGATGAACAACCTGATGTCTCTGTAATGTACAGCTGACTGTTCTTTCCTTGTTGTCATCAGGTGAAGTGACTGTAATTTCTTAATAGCAAGTCTGCACTTGTTTTCAGGACCTGACTCTTGCACGGCACAGACCTCTGACGGCAGAGTGCCTCCTTTGACGGACTCTACCCAAGACCAAAAGAGTGGGATGTTAAACCATGGAAATTTCCCCCATTCCGTGGGGTGTTGAACAATAATAAAGTGTCCCGGGGTGATTCAAATTGACACGATTCTTTGTCACTGACATGGAAAAAATCTGACGTGTGAGCTCTGGAATGAAACCAAGTGTCCGAGGCGCGTGTTTTTTCCTTGTATCGTGTGTTTATATGATGTGAGAGGGCGGGGGCACTGGAATTGTCTCTTCAGTAATGATAACTTTATGTTGTTCAACTGTCTTCTTTACTTTATCCTAGTTCCCATAGCTCCTGTTCCCATGCCTGTCCCTGACCACGACATGAGCAAGTGGATCTGCTCACAACATCAAAAGCTGTGGATGAGGACGGAGCTTCAACAACTTGGGTTGTGGCCTGGGTCCCGACCAGTGCATAACCCTGGGAACGCAATTTCTCTTTGGCGTCTTCCTCCTCAGCCGGAGCTACTGGACATGGTGGCTGAGCTCCCGTCCCCCAACTTTTTTCAGCTCCATCCATTTTTCATTTGGAAGCCAGAGAGCCACATCATGGTCAGGTTGAGGAACAATGACATCCTGCCGTGCCTCCATAGCTGTCCTCGTCCTCAGGTGGTCTCTGCAGGCGTGGGCAGACCTCCAGTGATCGTCAGCGTCCGTGGCCAGTATTTGATCTTTTCCTCGCGACTCTGCTGCAAGGCCTGTCGCAGGAACTGGTCCGCTGACAACCCTCCATGGGTGGAGAAGCTGCCCGTGCGCTTTACTAACCTTTTGCCTGCATTCCTGACTCACAAGAAGGCTGCGTGCAAGTCGGTAATGGATGAACTGCGGCGTTCTGGCAAGTCACCGACCGATATGGCGAACCAGGTGAATGAGCTCATGCACCTCAAGTATGAACGAGCTCACCTGGCATATCTGCACGCCGTACAGAACGTCAGGGAGGCCGAGGCTGGGGCGTACGGACAGAGAACCATCGGCCAGTACGTGAGGATGGAAGATCGGCCACGTGCTTTCGGGCCATACGAGGACCAAGAAGGTTGGGGTGGGGTGTCTGTGTCCGGATTCTACCTGACTGACTGCCTGCTGGATGAGTTCAAGCGTCAACAGCCGTCTCTGACCAAGCTCCTCCAGGGCACGTTGGGGCAGGTTTTCAGGTGGGACCACACGAGGAAGATGGCGAGGAAGGTGACACTGGCATCTGGAGCCATGTCCAGTTTCGCAGTGATGAATGAGAACTGGCTCATTGTGTCCTGGGTGATGGTTCAGGCTGAGACAGAAAGGTCCCTGCATCCGATGTAGCAAGGAATGGCCCAGAGGTACAGCCACGCTGGGGTGGAAAAGGCCGGCTACCACTGGATGGACAGGTGAGATCAGCCATCTTCTTTGTTTGCCGTCATTCAAACTGAAAAATGCTCCATGCTAACCCTAACCTATCCATGCTGAAGACGTGGCGCGTTCAGAGGGTTCACATCCTCCGTGGTTGCCTCAGTGACCCAGAACTGTCTGAGGGGATAATGGACAGGGACGGAGGGACCCTTCAGCTAAACCACGTAGCGGGCGAAGGTGCCAAAGTCCCCGTCTGGATCCCTGTCCGTGGTACATCTCAGCAGGAGGGCTACCATTTCCAGCAGGCCCAGTGGGTCACGGGTACGCAGGTCTCCCCTGAACTGTTCCAGGCCCAGGCCATGACCGGCGTTGTGCGGTGGAACTTTCAGCGACCGGTAGACATGAAGAAGCCCGGCGCCGTCCTCCCTGCTGTCTTTGACCCTGCCTCAATGTGGGAGTTGAACTCTGCTTCCATGGCAGTGACGGGACAAGACAAGTGCCCTGCGTTCCGCCTCTCTGACAGAGACACTGGAGAAAGGTTTGGGCTGGAGTCCAGAGAACCGGGCTGCCCTCCGCTCCCTCTGGACTGGGACAAACACAAAATGCAGTGTATATTACTTTCTGTTATTAAGGGATGGATATTAATGTGTTTTCTCAATAGCCCATATGGCGATAATATGAGTTACTAAGGATGCATTATTGCTTTGTTTGTGTTCCAGACGTCCTTGGAGCTTTGCCCCTGCCGCTGAAGTCCTCGCCGAGGAGCGCCCGCACTGGACCCATGAAGACTGGTGGTGGAGTGTTTGTCTTGGACCACACACGCTGGACTCTTCCCATGAAAGACGCTATTGATAGTTTGCTGCAGTATCATCATGGGGACAAGGACATCCTGAGGCTTGTGGATCCAGACTACGCAGACATGGTCCATCGGTCTGCGGCCGATCCGAACAGCTTGCTCCGCCCCACAACCAGGTTTCACATATCCCGCTATGTGAAGCATCTGGCAAAGCTGGTGAACACCAGTTCTTCTCTGAACACCAGCCCAGAGAAGCTCCTGGAGACTCAACAGCTGTGGTACTCCTTGACAGAGGGGAGCAAAACAACCAGCGTTCCTGTAGTCACCATGGAGACGGCTGTTGTCACTCCTCCCACAGCCGCCCTGCCCACGCCTCTGACGCAGGATTCCATTGAGAAAATTGTGCAGAGAATTCTAGAGATGGAGCAGCAGCAGCAGCGACCAGAGCAGAAGATGAGACAGAGGAAACCCTGTCTGGCCTGTGGACAGCCCAAGTCTCCGTATGGGACGGGTGGATCTTCCATCCACTTTTTCTATCAGCAGGGTCCTGTTCGCTACTTCTACTGCTCAAGGAAGGTGCATCAGACTTATGCTGCTGAGGGACTCTCTGACCCCAGAATGCCCCTCCACACAGAAGACACCCAGGTTTCCCAGCTGCCTCCGTGAACATGTGCTCCCACTCCCACCTTGTTTGAACCCCCGGTTCTCCGTGTCCACCTTCCATTTTGCCATTTTATGGGTATCTGAAAGTTAACTTTTGCTGTTATGCTAATGACTACTGATAAATAATGAAATGAAGCCACCTCCCGCTCAGACTGTCACCGTTGCATTGTGGGAAATGTAGTATTGGCCTGTGTAAAACATCTGCGGCCTGCGGGCCGGTTCTAATAATAAATCAATATCATCCCGGGGGCCATAGAAAACCCTCGACCTTGACTCTGACATATGAGCTTTAAATGATTTCTTTTGACACCCATTTATTTGGCTGTTTGGATATCATCTTTGCTAGTGTGTGTGTGTGTGCTCTATGGAACTGGCATAAAGGATGTTAAAATTAGTCTAACTTAGATAAAAATTCATCCATTCATCATTCCAAACAGGCGGTGTTTGATTAGAAACTCTTTCTGAACTCTGGTGCTCTGAAACATCGCCGCTTCCATTTTCAGCTGTTTTTCTTCTCAATAACATCAAATCATCCATCCATCCAAATCGTGGTCCTGTTGGACCACCAAAGGACAAACACTTTCCATTTAGCACGGACAAAAAAACCCAAATCCTGTTTAGCAATGAAGCTGTGGGGAGAGTTTGAGGAGCGTTTCTGAGGAACACGCTGCCGTATTGGGTCCAAGCTGCTGGGGTTTTTGTTGTTTCCAGGTGAATCGGTGGGCAGCGGCGTTACCGCCTGTCTCTGCCCCCCCCCTCTCCCCGTGGTCGTGGTCACGCCGGGCATCTTTACTGGTCCCGTTTTAAACAGGTTCTGTTGGGAACAGGTGTTCTCCAGAACTGTATTCCAGGCTGCTGTGCTGAAGGGCTGTTTTCAGTAGCAATAGAGCCAGAGTGTGCCTGCTCCATATGAACCCCCCCAGGCCGTGCTTTCCTCCTGGCTGAGCCATAATCAGCTCTGGATGGACTGGTTCACGCTTGGACTGAGTCAAGATTTGATAGCTTGACTGATTCTTACAGTTTTTGATCAAACCCCCATCTGCTGATTCCAGGAGATCTTTAAAGGATCTCAGAGCTTCAGATTCATGAAGCCTGCTCAGCCCCCGGCAGCGCTGATGAAACCATTTCATTCCTTCAAAAAAGCAGAACATGAAGCTCCAGAAAAGTTTTTGGATCAAGTTTCCAAAGAACGAGGACAAGTGGGTAAAAGCGCCACTTTAAAGCCTCCAGGCCTCAGAAAACATCCACCTTTAGGATGCCTGACTTTAGAGCAGGGGTGGGGAACCTTTTTCATATCGAGGGCCATTTCAATTTTTATAAAGTCCTCCGAGGGCCATACTATTATGAAAACATACGTAGGGATGCAAAAAAAGACAAAAAAAAGTCTATAACCACTGTGTTACTAAGTCTCATGATCGCTGCATTTGAGTTTGAATTATTTATTTAGCACACATGCACATAAAATCACCAAAACAATAGAATAAAATGACAAGTAAAATATGTTTTCATGATCATACAAAACAATAAAAAAAGAGGTGCAGAGTTGAGGCAAGAGACCCGTAAGGGCCTGTTCGAGGCCTCTACTCACAAAAACTGCAATACAACAAGATAATCAAGAAAATAAATGAAGAAAGATAGACAATAATAATAACAACAACTAGAAAGCACTCGGAGAGCACAGACCTCCGCCAAGCGCAACAATTCCTGGCATATTGTGATTTCCACCATAAATATTAGTCCCACATATACTTTGACTACATATTTAGATTCCTTGACCATAAAAACATACCGTTAGCCACTGGAATCATAACAATATATGTCTTAGTTCAGTAGTTATTCACGAAAACAAATTCACGCTTTGAAACAATTTTATTTGTCCGGCGCGAGCGCCTCAGCGGCGGCTACGAGGCGCGTTCACGAACTCTCCTTCGGCGTGAGGTTTCAGCTTCGTGGCTATTAATTCACTCACCACAAAACTTGCACGCGTAATATTCGGTACATGGTCGTGTGAAAGCTGCTTGTTGAGCCTCCAAACTCCGGCGAAGAGCGTTAATTTTATCCAAACTCATCTGTCCTTTCAACTCGTCGAGTTTAGCGTGTTTCGCGAGGCATTATTCGTCCGTGTCAATCAGTCCAGCCCACTACGTACATCACATGCTGTGTTCACTGACCCTGACCTTGACTCGGACATAACATAACCGTCTGTTTTATCTCAGAAAACGGGAAAATATTTCATCTTGTTACGAAAGAAATTTCAGGATACGAAAGGCAAAAATACGCTACCGCTGCTACTCGCAGCTCGCGGAGTTTAGCGAACGGTCCCACTGTATAAGTGCACATATAAAATCTAAAAATCTTATTGCGTTGCGGGCCGGTAGAAATGGTCTCGTAGGCCGTATACGGCCCGGAGGCCGGAGGTTCCCCACCCCTGTCGTAGAGAATCCACACTATGGGCTGGAGACATTGAGACGGTAGCTGGTTGAGGCCAGTCAACTCCCGCTCATCTGCTGCATCACTCACTGACCACTGGTGAAGAGCATCTGTGGAAACATCTGCCGTCTACTCCCTCCATAGATGAAAAATTCAGTTTTTAAAAAGCGCTGGTGGACTTTCAGGAGATCAGTCGATGGTCGACAAAGCAGAAGCAGCTTCCCTTGAAGTTAAATTAGTTCCTGGTATCACACAATGCATCTTTATAAAGTTCTAAATGGCTCCTCGGCCACTCTTAGAAGCATGAAAACATTCTCTTAATTGTCTCTTCAATTAGTCAGTCTGTTCAATGTTATAGGATTTATTGCAATCTAATAAAAACAAATAATAAATGTGGGAAATAGGAAATAAAAAGAAGCAAAATGACCAAATAAAACTCCCATGAATACTGTAAATTTAAAGATGAGAACCTGCTGCACTGTGCCGTGCCCCTTCTCTATTGAGAAAAGCCCAAGTGTGTCCTTCAGTCACCTCAGACATTCAGCCAGCTCTTTAATACCTTTGTTCAAGCCCAGAACGCACTGGATTATTCCCACTGAAGATGGAAAAGCAGGTGGAAAACATGAGTTATTGTTAACTGTACTGGTGTATGACTAGAGCGCATTACTGGACCACTATTAACTTGTTGTTTGTGGTTTTTCTTTCTTTGTGGAGATTAACACGTTAAAAATAAATTGCACTGGTTCACCAGTTGATCTTTTTTTCTTATTTGACCTATACGACACAATTTCACAAAGCTAAATATACATTTTTACAGAATAGTTTTATCCTTCGGATTACCAGCACCAGCTATTCAGAATATATAATGTAGTGGGTTTTAAAATGAACTGAATGATGTCTGCCTTGTCTCTCCTCTACCTGTCCTCCCCCTTCTCCTCCTCTCTCCCTACCCACCCCCCCATCAGCAGGAGCCCCCCCCCCATATGAGCCTGGTCCTGCTCAAGGTTTCTTCCTGTTAAAGGGGAGAGTTTCCTGTTGATTGTTAGGGATCAGGCCCTGGGATTCTGCATAGCACCAAGTTTGACTACAACAGACATTACAAATAAAGATGATTTGATTTGATTTGAAAATAAAAGAACTGCGCCTGAAAATGAAGCAGAAGCAATAAAAACCCAACACCAGCGAAGCTTTCGAAGAATCTCAGATATTGATGAAAAATTCTGGAAATCATGATGGAGAGATATTTTTCTCATGGCTCAAATTCCACAGCTATTAAGTGATTAAATGGATTTAATGGTGATATTCTGGAGTCCACAATTTCAGGTGAAGTTACACTGGGGAACAATTTGAAAATATCCTGTTGAAATTATTCTAAATTATTCTGATTAAAAATAAAATTGGCACGCTGATTCCAAAATTACAGTCCTTTCCCCCCAGCCCGTCAAGTTTTGAAAGCTTCTCCTCCAGATCAGCAAATTTCCCCTAATGAGCTGGAGTCAGACTGGCCAGCTGATGACAACTGGATCAGCTCCGTTGGTGCCGTCACCATTAAGAGGTGTGTGCAGCCCCCAAAAGGTCAGTACTGTCAATATCCTATAGGGACACTTTGAACCAGAGGGGATCCTATAGATCAAAAAGTTGACCCAGTTTGATTCCGCACCCAAAAACGAACATCTGTCAGACGAACTCCAGTTGTTTCCCAGTATTTCAGTTAAAACGTGGACCAAATTGTTCTGAAGAGAGGCGCTTGTGCTGGATATGACGCGATCCAACCACAAACACGGGACGTGTAGAGGAAGAAGAAGTGAAAGTTCTCAACTTCGGGCTCCATCTGGACTGACCGAGCCCTGATGGAAAACCTCTAATATTCAGGTAGCATTTGGTTCTTTCACTGCTGTCGTCTCGAATCAATGTTCCGCTGCGAGATGCGGCTTCATAAGCTGCGTGTGCGCGATGAGCGTGCGCGTGTTTCGGACGCACATTGCGGCTGGTCGACGGGAATGTTGTGACGGATGATCAAACTTTGTAGCGTGTTTCCTCTAACTGCGTTTTCCGCTAACCCTGAGCCAACATTTTAGAGGTTGAGGAAGCACATTTTAATACTCACAATAAGGCGACAATATTATTTGCAGTTAGTGGAAAAATCCACGGAAAGAGGGACACAAACGCGACAGTTTTAGCCTCCTCTCTTTGTCCGTCCACCAGGGGGACAATCAATCCTTTATTTAAAAAAGGAGAGTATGTAAAGAGGGAGAGATCAAGGCATTCCATTTTATTGTTTTAACAACTGGTTCTTTGTGGAATATGAATTTGTTATTATGGATTTATGAAATGTGTTCTGTTTTGAATAAAGCAGTCAAGAAAACGAAAGGAAAACTAAACCCATCGTGTTTTCATATTTTTGGTCCTGTACATGTGGTCAGATAAGATTAGTCTGAGCAGAATTGGGTGTTTTTTGCCCTTTGCTGTGTGTCATCTATTCTATTCAGCATGTTGGGTTGCTTGACTTCTGTTGGGTCATGTCAACTTGATGCATCACTTCTGAGATATTGACACACCTTTTTCCTGAGGCTGGCTCCAATGCTGCCAACACACCTGGCCATGGATATGGTGGGACTTCTGTGATGAGTGGGGTCAGAGGTGGTGGACAAGCTCTGCTCCAAAACAAGCTTGCTAGATATGTTTGGGATCTCCTCCGCCACAACCACCAGCTGCAACTAGTAGCTGTGCACGCCATGCAGAGTTTTGACCTCTAGGTCAGGGTACAAATGTTTTTTCCAGCACCATCATGTGTTGGTGAGAAACATGATGCGCCTGATCAAAAGCTGCTTGTAATCTGACAGACGAGCCATGATGAGATGTCAAGGTGCGTTGTTGAAAATGAAGATCCTCTTCTTGGAATCTTGTCTGAGATGACAGAAGATGATGCTGCATTTGACCCACTTTGATGATGTGATGACGTATTTCTGTTTAGTTTTGAATGCATTCTCATCTTATTTGTTGAATTTAATGTTGAGAACTGACATCTTGAAAGAATTTAGGTTTTCTTGTAAACCATAACCAGATAAAAAATGATTTCATTTGTATATGTGTGCATCCGTCTAATGCCACCACACTTTGTGAAACACCCAGGAGAAACATTTTTTCCACAACTATTTTATGTTTAACATGGTGTAAACTTTTAAGATGTCCAAAAACTTTTTCCAATATATATGTGGCCTGTATGATGTACAGGGTGACATCATTTAATAGATTTTGATGTGAATGAGCCGACAATACGTCATTGGACAGACCTCTGCTTGTCTTCATGCTGAGAATCATGTTCTTTAATCTTCTTTTCTGTGTCAGCAGACTGTTCCTGCTTAACCATTTAGACTCACATTTAAAAATGAGCGAATGTGTGATGGAAGAGGAAGAGAGAGCAGAGTCCGTAGTGCCCAGCTGTGTGTCCATGAAGAGTGACCACTCCAAAGTCGACCCTATAAACTTTGGTATTGGACCTCAAGGCTCACCTTTAAAGTAAGGTTTTCTGAACCACATAACTCTGCCTTCGAACATTTCACAACCATACAAAACATCATTTTGTGGGTATTAGCCTCTACTATCGTGATAAATGAAATTCATCAGGTCCTTAAAATGAAACGGTGCACCGACATGTCAGGCGTTCGCTCCCATTAACTCCCATGTTAATTTTAGTGTGGTAAATCTTTTAAAACTGAAAATTGCTTCTGTTTTTAACTGGTCATTTCTCCTACATGGGTTAACATCATCTCACAAAAATTCCTAGGCATATATTTTAAAGTTTCCCAACAATATCCATCGTTGCAGAGTGCTCCAGCTCTCCATTTAGATACGGATGGGTAAGACACGGCAGGTCTGTGCAGCTTGTTCTGCCACACTGTTCCACCACATGTCATGAAAATTCATTAAAAAGTCTATTTTTAAGGCTCCTGGTTCTAATAAACCCATAGACAACAATATCAGTCATTTCTAAATGGTTGAAATAAGCTTTTGAATACGCGTGACCTCTGTGCTATTTAATGATCAGTTTCAGAGACCAGACTACTGTATTTGGAGCATAAATGGAGAACTTTTGTTCTATTCTATGAGTTTATATTCCTGATTTGGCACTTTCATTTTTAACATAAATTCACAATGAGGAAAAGCCACTAAACACTTAAATCAAATACACTTTTCTCCAACTAAATGAGCTTGTTAGAACGTAAATAACTTTATATTTTTTGCTCAGTGTTCATTCAGTCTTCAGCTGTCAGAGCAAACTGAAAGTAGAAGTGAAAGCAGCCTTTCTTAGGCGTTGCTAACGCCCAGTAGACATGTATAACCACTATTCCCATTTTTGACAGGTGTCAGAAACGGTCTGCTTCCATTGGAGATTCCTCCTGTCCCGAGGGTGAAAAGAAACGGAGAACTGAACTGCAGACCGCCGACCTGAACAACAGCGTCTCACGTAAGCTCGTACATTTGTATTAATAAGATACTTTTGGGTCGGAATAAAGGAACAACTTGTGTATTTACAATGTGCAGGAGAAGATCCAGAGAGCACTTGTTTGGTTCCACTGGAACCCCTGGACCCTCTGAAGACCTTCCTAAATGCTTAGACAGTATTTAGCAACATTTAGTCATTTAGTTCTGGAAAGTGTTAAAGAGTTGAAGGCAGGTGACCTTTACAGGACAATGGGTCTGCTGAGTATGATGTGTTTGGAGAAGGTTTGATGTGTTTTTCTAAATATCAACCAGCTTTTACCAGCTGTTTAGTCCAAGCAAACTCTTGGAAGACATGGAAATGGTTGTTATAGACTAAATTACATTGAAACCCAATGAAATAAAAGAATAGGTGTACATAAGAAGACATAACATTTCAAACTGACAGTGAGATGGGTCATTACCGACTGTTGCTTCTATCATTCAAACATGACAGAATATTTTCCAGTTGAGGACATCTGTGTTACTGCTGTAGATGACAATTGTAAAAGGATTTAAAAGATTGTTTGTTTTAGAGGGTGGTGAACTGCAGGAGGTGATAGAAGGTCATAAGATGAGTCTGAAGAGAAGATGTGAACATGTGACTGAAGGAACTCATGAAGCAGGAAGTGGAACCCTGCTGAACAAGATCTACACTGAGCTCTACATCACTGAGGGACAAAGTGAGGAGGTGGACACACAACATGAGGTGAGACAGCTTGAGAGAACCTCCAAGAAGAACATCCAGGACACTCCAATCAAGTGCCAGGACATCTTCAAAGTCTTATCTGAGCAACAGAGACACATCAGAGTGGTTCTGACCAACGGTGTCGCCGGCGTTGGAAAAACCTTCTCAGTGCAGAAGTTCAGTCTGGACTGGGCAGAAGGTTTGGAGAACCAAGACATCAGTCTGGTGCTTCCGCTCTCATGAGGGAGCTGAACTTGATCAGAGATGAGCAGCACAGTCTTCTCTCACTGCTTCATGTTTTCCATCCAACATTACAGAAGATCAGAGCAGAAGATCTGACTGTCTGGAAACTTCTGTTCATCTTTGATGGCCTGGATGAAAGCAGATTTTCACTGGGTTTCAACAAGCATCAGGTCATCTCTGATGTCACACAAGTATCGTCGTTGGCGTGCTCCTGGTGAACCTCATCCAGGGGAACCTGCTTCCCTCAGCTCTCATCTGGATCACCTCCAGACCTGCAGCAGCCTATCAGATTCCTCCCTCGTGTGTTGACAGGATCACAGAAGTACGAGGCTTCACTGACTCCCAGAAGGAGGAGTACTTCAGGAGGAGGTTCAGTGATGAAGATCTGTCCAAGAGAATCATCTCACACATCAAGGCCTCCAGGAGCCTCCACATCATGTGTCTGATCCCAGTTTTCTGCTGGATCACTGCTATAGTTCTGGAGGACATGATGACCAGAGACCAGAGAGGAGAGCTGCCCCAAACCCTGACTGACCTCTACTCACACTTCCTGATGGTTCAGATAAAGAGGAAGAAGCAGAAGTATGGAGGAAAGCAGAGACCAGAGGAACTGACTAAGGCTGATAAAAACTCCTTCTGAAGTTGGGTCGGCTGGCGTTTGAACATCTGGAGAAAGGAAACATCATGTTCTACTCAGAAGACCTGGAGCGATGTGGACTGGACGTCTCCGAGGTGTCGGTGTACTCAGGAGTTTGTACAGAGATCTTCAAGAGAGAGAGTGTGATCTTCCAGAAATCAGTCTACTGCTTTGTTCATCTGAGCATTCAGGAGTTTCTGGCTGCCGTCTACATGTTCCACCGTTACACCAGGAAAGACACAGTGGTTATAAATCAGTTCCTAAAATATTCTGAACCAGTCAAATCTCTTGATGACTTCCTCAGGAGAGCACTAATGAAATCTCTCAAAAGTGAAAATGGCCACCTGGACTTGTTTGTTCGCTTCCTTCATGGTCTCTCTCTGGAGTCCAATCAGAGGATCTTGGGTGGACTGTTGGATCAGAGGAACAGCCACCCAAAAACCATCCAGAAGGTCCTCAACAACCTGAAGGAGGAGAACAGTGATGGAATCTCCCCAGACAGAAGCATCAACATCTTCCACTGTCTGATGGAGATGAAGGATCAGTCAGTCCATCAGGAGATCCAAGAGTTCCTGAAGTCAGAGAAGAAATCAGAGAGGAAACTGTCAGAGATCCACTGTTCAGCTCTGGCCTACCTGCTGCAGATGTCAGAGGAGGTTCTGGATGAGCTGAACCTGCTGCAGTACAACACCTCAGTGGAGGGACGACGTCGCCTGATTCCAGCTGTGAGGAACTGCAGGAAGGCCGTGTAAGTAAAGATTTTTGGGGCCGGACATCGGCGTTTAAATCAAGCGAGTGGATCATGTCAGGTAGCAATACCCCCTCCAGTGGTCATTCCTTCAATTCTTTATTTCCATTGCAGCGTCCATAAATTAAAAAAAACAACAATTCATCCAGAAATGTTCAACACTGGCTGGATATAAGTTCAAAGGTCAATCCAGACAAACCAACATAAGGCAGGAATAATAGGAGCCACAAGTTAACTGACTATCATGAAATTACTGTCATGTCATTAAATAACTTTTGTTTGTTTGTATACATCGTATTCAAACAACAGAAAAACACATTTTAACTAATGACACGTGACTATTTTGCTTCATTTGTTCAACGTAAAAACAGCCGGCCTCGTTGGTTTAAATGGGTGTTTTAGGTCTTTGTGGCGGTTCCGTTTGGAGCCTTTATGTGACCCACAAAGTTGTTTGAGCCTTTCCACACCCGTTAGGTGGCAACTTCATCACTAGCAACAAAAGGTGCAGTGAAAATGATTTGAAGGAAACAGGCAGATAGAACAGAAGCTGAGGGCAATCGATGCAACCAGAGACTCTGATGTCATCGATCGGATCGCTGAATTAAGACTTGACGCACCATCGTACAAATTGGATGAAATGCAAAATATCCAAAGAGCCGATAGACAGATAAAAAGATGCACGTTTCTTTAAACCATTTGCTACAATCATTTTAAATATTGAGTAATTATGAGCTGTTCTAAAATAAGACAAATGTTGAGAATAATTCAGTTGCATTTCAGATCCGATGGTCGTTCAAACTGTTGCTCTACGGTGTTGAATTTAGCTTTTCCAGGAAATGAGCTACATTTGTGTTGAGGTAGATTCTCAGATAAGTTGATGAGAAATCCCAAAGTTTGACTCACTATTTTTGTTTCATACACAACAGACTGTCTGGTAGTTTTCTTTCAAAGAGTCATTGGGAAGTTGTGGCCTCAGCAATGACGTCAAACCTTCTCATCTACGGGAGCTGAGCTTAAGAGAGAACAAAAGCCTGACAGATGATGCAGTAATGTTACTGTCTTCTGCAATGATGCATCCAAACTGCAGACTGGAGACGCTCAGGTCAGGAGGCTCTCTTGGTCTTTTCTAAATTTCTTTACATTTTCTGCTTTTCTCTTCATTTTCAGATTTAGAAATGTGTTTTTATTTGCCCCATTTATTCCTTTTCCAGGCTGTGGTGCTGCAGTTTATCAGAGATCAGCTGTGGCTCTCTGGCCTCGGCGCTGAGGTCCAATCCCTCCCATCTGAGGGTTCTGGAGCTGAGTCAGAACCAGCTGAAGGATCCAGGAGTGAAGCTGCTCTGTTCTGGACTGGAGAGTCTAAACTGTCAGCTGGAGACTCTCAGGTCAGCTTCCTTTTATCTTCGACATAACAACTAAACAACGAAAGGCTCAAGATAAACTCCATTGACTTTTGGAGAAGAGAAGTGTAGTATGAATTTAAATGAGCCATTGAAAGTCAATTTCAGAGATACATTTTAACGATGTTTTTGCTGTAATATCCCAGTTTATCAGTGGGGGGCCAGAGCTCTCCTGACTCCAAGGGCCCTGATTAAATAATGAAATAAAATGAAATAATGATTTTGAGCAAGTGTAATATGACTTTTCCTCCAATAAGAGATCATTCTTGCCATGATTCCTTATCCAGACTGAGTGGCTGCAGTTTATCAGAGATCAGCTGTGACTCTCTGGCCTCGGCGCTGAGGTCCATCCCTCCCATCTGAGGGTTCTGGACCTGGGTCAGAACTGGCTGCAGGATCCAGGAGTGAAGCGGCTCTGTGGTTTTCTCCAGGATCCTCTCTGTGAGCTGGAGACTCTCAGGTCAGTCAGAGATGATCCAGTACTTTCCCAGGTGTAACTAGTTAGACAATAAATGTTTCCATGTTTGATCTTTGTTATAAACGTAGTGTTACAGTTCTCAGAAAAAAGACCACACAGGACAGATTTGCAGTATTAAATTTTGTTGTGCAAATCTGTCCCATGTGAGGATGGTCATCAATGACTAGAAAGGAAGTATCAGTTGTAGATTTGTCTTGTTTTATTTTAGGCTGGCCACAAAACCGCCCAAACATTCAGACCAATCAAAAATGGTTCTTCCTGTCTTTTAAAGATCAGAAGGAAAACTAGAAAACCCCAAAAGAAAGCTGCTGCAGTGTGCCATGCCCCTTCTCTCCTGAGAAAAGCCATCCCAAAAGAGAAAAGCCCAAGTGTGAAGTGAGCACCCTGTTAAACCTTGGTACCGAAAGCCTGCAGTCATTCTCATCTTAGGTGGCTTCATTCCAGCCAGAAGCCCAAACCTGCCTCCCTCTTAAAGGGGCAGCAGGTCAGTCCAACCACAGAAACCTTCATGAAGATCTGAAGCTTTCAGCATCCACAATTGTTGCACCTCACTTCCATTGGAGTCCAAATCAGAAGTCAACAAGTTGATTCTCCACCGATTCTACACAATGCAACCATTTTAAAAAGGTTTCCATCCATAAGTTTTCACACATTTTTATATAAATCTGTTTGTTCATCGCCTCCTTCTGTTGTAATGGTCATTAAAGAAAATGACCTTATTTGAGTTTTTCTCCTCACAAATATGACTTTCTATGAACGATGCAATAAATGCAGCTTGCAATCTAAGACAATATGGAAGTATGTGTATATAATAGTAGTGGAAGTAGCTCATAAAATAATACATTTGCTCTTCTCATCGAATCTTTCTGTTATTAAAGAAAAACCTGCTCTTAGTCAACAACATCTAAGAGATCAACCAAAAATCCTAATTTTCTACAATCTAATATAAAACAGTAGAGAAGAGTCTTTCTGCAGAGACACTGGTGGCAGGAATGCAGAAGTATCACCTGCTCAACTTGGAAGGTGGAGCAGAAACCACCAGCTGAGAAGGTCCTCAGCGAGAGGAAGTGGTGGAGAACCATGAAACTTGCTAAGCTCCACCTCAGCTCCAGAGACGGGCTGAGCTGGAGCTGTGGCACCAGGTATCGCCCAGAAGAGCCTCCAACAAACAAGCTCTTCTCTTGGGAGGAGAGGGCTTTGAATCTCAGCTCAGTGTGCTTGTCTCTAGTAGGTGGCAGCTGCACCTTTTCCTGAGGTCCTTGTTGATGCCCTGAGGGGAATTGATGCTCCTGCAATGTTTTCTGGCAGCATTGAGCTTGCAGTGGGGCAATCAACACACTGTGGGGGGGCTCTCTTTCCTTCTCTCATCTGGAGAACAAGTGACAGCAGCTGCCAATCATTGTTGGAGAAATGTGCAGTCAGGGAACGATGCGTCCAGACTATAGCCACCCTTCCAGCATCCAGCAGTGTCTAAAACCTTTGATTTGGTTTCACCAGAGAGTGTAGGGATTGCAGGGTCGCTGCAGCATCGCCCACAAGCTATCAGGAGTGGGTCGCTTTGTCCCAACTCCTGACAAGAGTTGAGCTATTGAGAAATGTGGTCTCACAAACTTGGAAGGTATTTTGACCTACACACACTTTACATACGGTGTAGATCTTGTCCAACCGCCCTGAAAGAACCAAAAATAGGAACATACGGCAGATAAGCCAGTGCAGGACCAGAGGTTTGTTGCTTGTAAGCTGTGTTTTGCTCTGGTACATGTTGATTTTTATTTGTCTTCTCTCAAAATAATTGTTATTTTAGCCTAAGTCGCTGCAGTTTATCAGAGACAAGCTGTGATTCTGTGGCCTCAGCTCTGAAGTCCAACCTCTCCCATCTGAGGGTTCTGGACCTGAGCTACAACCCGTTGCAGGATCCAGGAGTGAAGCGGCTCTGTTCTGGACTGGAGAGTCCAAACTGTAAACTGGAGAGGCTCAGGTCAGTCTTCATTTTTCTACCTATATACCAGCTGCTAAGATGGTGAAGTGAGGCTGTTCTCAACACTGCTGTGATGCACCACATTAAAAACATTCCTTGTAATATCGTGAATTCAGGTCTGACCCAACTAAGAACTAATGTAGGTTTAGTACTGATGCAGATAACATGCAGACCTGCACCCTTTAACCTCATCCTGCATTTTTCAGATTAGACTTCTGCAGCTTATCAGAGATCAGCTGTGGCTCTCTGGCCTCGGCGCTGAGGTCCAATCCCTCCCATCTCAGAGAACTGGACCTGAGTTACAACCAGCTGCAGGATTCAGGAGTGAAGCTGCTCTGTGGTTTTCTCCACTTTCCAAACTGCCGACTGGAAACTCTGAGGTAAACACCATTCTCAAAAATGTCCATTATTCCATCCGAGGGTCCTCACACTTTCTGAGTGTGTGTGTTGTGCCCAGTTCCTTCAGGAGGGAGGGCCACACGGGGACCACTTATTCATGATAAATTGATTTAAGGACAATGAAAAAGCCGACAGATGGTCACCAAAATTAGACAAAACTAGGTGAGGGTGCCTGGTAGACACAGCCAACGAGGAGGGAGATGGTGAGGGAGACAGGAAGTCATCTGAGACAGGTTGTGCCTTTAAAGATGAGCCACAGGTGAGATGGATCTCCATGATGAGATGGGAGGGAAAGAGGTGGGAGAACCTGGGAAGAGTGAGGGCCAGAACAATATATATTCTCCTTTGGAACAGTGCAAACCTGAGAGGTTGGAATTGTGGTAATTACATATTACTATCATTTTTTTACCTGTAACTAAATTAAATATTTACAGATCATGTCTTTGATTAACCTTTCAGATTAATACTGGTTTCACTTATAACCTTATAAAAGTTTCCCTTCTTTATTTAGATTAAGGACTGCAGCTCAGTTATCAGAGATCAGCTGTGACTCTCTGGCCTCGGCGCTGAGGTCCAATCCCTCCCATCTCAGAGAACTGGACCTGAGTTACAACCAGCTGCAGGATTCAGGAGTGAAGCTGCTGTCTGATCTCGTAGAGAATCCACACTATGGGCTGGAGACATTGAGACAGTAGCTGGTTGAAGCCAGTCAACTCCCGCTCAGCTGCTGCATCACTCACTGACCACTGGTGAAGAGCATCTGTGGAAACATCTGCCGTCTACTCCCTCCATAGATGAAAAATTCAGTTTTGAAAAAGCGCTGGTGGACTTTCAGGAGATCAGTCGATGGTCGACAAAGCAGAAGCAGCTTCGCCTTGAAGTTAAATTAGTTCCTGGTATCACACAATGCTTCTTTATAAAGTTCTAAATGGCTCCTCGGCCACTCTTAGAAGCATGGAAACATTCTCTTAATTGTCTCTTCAAATGTCTGTATTATACGTTACTATTTTACATCATGCCTTCAGAATCTTTAGGGTTTAGTATTTACTGTCTCTGTGACATGGAGCATTGGAATATTTCAGCTGCAGCCAGCAAAAACCCATCAGAATGATGGCTATCGGTGGGAACCGCAGGTCATTTGACTTTAGTCAGTCTGGTCAATGTTATAGGATTTATTGCAATCTAA
>NC_079523.1:13808227-13822958 GCF_003711565.1 Takifugu flavidus | reverse complement strand
TACAAAGTGAGTTGGCGTTGGACAGAAAGATCCCAGGCAGCGCCGTGCGCGAGCCTCTCCTGCGTAGTCTCGCCAGGGCACCGGCCCGTCTTCCTCTCCTCCGCCGTCTCACCTTTTGGGCCAAAAAGTGAACCAGGTCGGCTGCAGGAGCCAGAAAAACTGGAAGTAAGTCCGTGGGGGTGAGAGTCCTGATGTTTAGTAGCTCTTCACGGGTGTAAGAGCAGGCAGACACACAATTAACAAACAAGAACGCAGCGAGACGCCAAGGCGACCGCTCTGGGCGCCATTTTGGATGATTGGATGATTGCTGGCTGCAGGTGAAACAGTAAATACTAAACCCTAAAGGTTCTGAAGGCATGATGTAAAATAGTAACGTATAATACAGACATTTGAAGAGACAATTAAGAGAATGTTTTCATGCTTATAAGAGTGGCCGAGGAGCCATTTAGAACTTTATAAAGAAGCATTGTGTGATACCAGGAACTAATTTAACTTCAAGGCGAAGCTGCTTCTGCTTTGTCGACCATCGACTGATCTCCTGAAAGTCCACCAGTGCTTTTTAAAAACTGAATTTTTCATCTATGGAGGGAGTAGACGGCAGATGTTTCCACAGATGCTCTTCACCAGTGGTCAGTGAGTGATGCAGCAGATGAGCGGAGTTGACTGGCTTCAACCAGCTACTGACTCAATGTCTCCAGCCCATAGTGTGGATTCTCTAGGAGATCAGACAGCAGCTTCACTCCTGGATCCTGCAGCTGGTTCTTACTCAGGTCCAGTTCTCTGAGATGGGAGGGATTGGACCTCAGCGCCGAGGCCAGAGAGTCACAGCTGATCTCTGATAAGCTGCAGCGCTCTAATCTAAATAAAGAAGGGAAACTTTTATAAGGTTATAAGTGAAACCAGTATTCATCTGAAAGGTTAATCAAAGGCATGATCTGTAAATATTTAATTTAGTTACAGGTTAAAAAATGATAGTAATATGTAATGACCACAATTCCAACCTCTCAGGTTTGCACTGTTCCAAAGGAGAATCTATATTGTTCTGGCCCTCACTCTTCCCAGGTTCTCCCACCTCTTTCCCTCCCATCTCATCATGGAGATCCATCTCACCTGTGGCTCATCTTTAAAGGCACAACCTGTCTTAGATGACTTCCTGTCTCCCTCACCATCTCCCTCCTCGTTGGCTGGTGTCTACCAGGCCCTCACCTAGTTTTGTCTAATTTTGGTTACCATCTGTCGGCTTTTTCATTGTCCTTAAATCAATTTATCATGAATAAGTGGTCCCTGTGTGGCCCTCCCTCCTGAAGGAACTGGGCACAACACACACACTCAGAAAGTGTGAGGACCCTCGGATGGAATAATGGACATTTTTGAGAATGGTGTTTACCTCAGAGTTTCCAGTCGGCAGTTTGGAAAGTGGAGAAAACCACAGAGCAGCTTCACTCCTGAATCCTGCAGCTGGTTCCCTATCAGGTCCAGTTCTCTGAGATGGGAGGGATTGGACCTCAGCGCCGAGGCCAGAGAGCCACAGCTGATCTCTGATAAACTGCAGTTAATCAATCTGAAAAATGCAGGATGAGGTTATACGGTGCAGGTCTGCATGTTATCTGCGTCAGTACTAAACCTACGTTAGTTCTTAGTTGGGTCAGACCTGAATTCACGATATTACAAGGAATTTTTTTAATGTGGTGCATCACAGCAGTGTTGAGAACAGCCTCACTTCACCATCTTAGCAGCTGGTATATAGGTAGAAAAATGAAGACTGACCTGAGCCTCTCCAGTTTACAGTTTGGACTCTCCAGTCCAGAACAGAGCCGCTTCACTCCTGAATCCTGCAACGTGTTGGAGCTCAGGTCCAGAACCCTCAGATGGGAGAGGTTGGACTTCAGAGCTGAGGCCACAGAATCACAGCTGGTCTCTGATAACTGCAGTCTCTTAGGCTAAAATAACAATTATTTTGAGAGAAGACAAATAAAAATCAACATGTACCAGAGCAAAACACAGCTTACAAGCAACAAACCTCTGGTCCTGCACCGGCTTATCTGCCGTATGTTCGTATTTTGGGTTCTTTCAGGGCGGTTGGACAAGATCTACAGCGTATGTAAAGTGTGTGTAGGTCAAAATACCTTCCAAGTTTGTGAGACCACATTTCTCAATAGCACTCAACTCTTGTCAGGAGTTGGGACAAAGCGACCCACTCCTGATAGCTTGTGGGCGATGCTGCAGCGACCCTGCAATCCCTACACTCTCTGGTGAAACCAAACCAAAGGTTTTAGACACTGCTGGATGCTGGAAGGGTGGCTATAGTCTGGACGCATCGTTCCCCTGACTGCACATTTCTCCAACAATGATTGGCAGCTGGTGTCACTTGTTCTCCAGATGAGAGAAGGAAAGAGAGCCCCCCCACAGTGTGTTTGATTGCCCCACTGCAAGCTCAATGCTGCCAGAAAACATTGCAGGAGCATCAATTCCCCTCAGGGCATCAACAAGGACCTCAGGAAAGGTGCAGCTGCCACCTACTAGAGACAAGCACACTGAGCTGAGATTCAAAGCCCTCTCCTCCCAAGAGAAGAGCTTGTTTGTTGGAGGCTCTTCTGGGCGATACCTGGTGCCACAGCTCCAGCTCAGCCCGTCTCTGGAGCTGAGGTGGAGCTTAGCAAGTTTCATGGTTCTCCACCACTTCCTCTGGCTGAGGACCTTCTCAGCTGGTGGTTTCTGCTCCACCTTCCAAGTTGAGCAGGTGATACTTCTGCATTCCTGCCACCAGGTCTCTGCAGAAAGAGTCTTCTCTACTGTTTTATATTAGATTGTAGAAAATTAGGATTTTTGTTTGATGTCTTAGATGTTGTTGACTAAGAGCAGGTTTTTCTTTAATAACATAGAAAGATTCGATGAGAAGAGCAATGTATTATTTTATGAGCTACTTCCACTACTATTATATACACATACTTCCATATTGTCTTAGATTGCAAGCTGCATTTATTGCATCGTTCATAGAAAGTCATATTTGTGAGGAGAAAAACTCAAATAAGGTCATTTTCTTTATGACCATTACAACAGAAGGAGGCGATGAACAAACAGATTTATGTAAAATGTGTGAAAACTTATGGATGGAAACCTTTTTAAAACGGTTGCATTGTGTAGAATCGGTGTAGAATCAACTTGTTGACTTCTGATTTGGATTCCAATGGAAGTGAGGTGCAACAATTGTGGATGCTGAAAGCTTCAGATCTTCATGAAGGTTTCTGTGGTTGGACTGACCTGCTGCCCCTTTAAGAGGGAGGCAGGTTTGGGCTTCTGGCTGGAATGAAGCCACCTAAGATGAGAATGACTGCAGGCTTTCGGTACCAAGGTTTAACAGGGTGCTCACTTCACACTTGGGCCTTTTCTCTTTTTTGGGATGGCTTTTCTCAGGAGAGAAGGGGCATGGCACACTGCAGCAGCTTTCTTTTGGGGTTTCTAGTTTTCCTTCTGATCTTTAAAAGACAGGAAGAACCATTTTTGATTGGTCTGAATGTTTGGGCGGTTTTGTGGCCAGCCTAAAATAAAACAAGACAAATCTACAACTGGTACTTCCTTTCTAGTCATTGATGACCATCCTCACATGGGACAGATTTCCACAACCAATTTAATACTGCAAATCTGTCCTGTGTGGTCTTTTTCTGAGAACTGTAACACTACGTTTATAACAAAGATCAAACATGGAAACAGTTATTGTCTAACTAGTTACACCTGGGAAAGTACTGGATCATCTCTGACTGACCTGAGCGTCTCCAGCTCACAGAGAGGATCCTGGAGAGCACCACAGAGCAGCTTCACTCCTGAATCCTTCAGCTGGTTCCCACTCAGGTCCAGAACCCTCAGATGGGAGGGATTGGACCTCAGCGCCGAGGCCAGAGAATCACAGCTGATCTCTGATAAACTGCAGTGTTCCAGCCTGAAAAAGGATAAATGGGGCAAATAAAACCACATTTCTAAATCTGAAAATGAAGAGAAAAGCAGAAAATGTTAAGAAATTTAGAAAAGACCAACAGAGGCCTCCTGACCTGAGCGTCTCCAGTCTGCAGTTTGGATGCATCATTGCAGAAGACAGTAACTTTACTGCATCTGTCAGGCTTTGGTTCCAGCTTAAGCTCAGCTCCCGTAGATGAGAAGGGTTTGACGTCATTGCTGAGGCCACAACTTCCCAATGACTCTTTGAAAGAAAACTAGCAGACAGACTCTTTGAAGAAAACTACCAGGCAGTCTGTTGTGCATGAAACAAAAATAGTGAGTCAAACTTTGGGATTTCAATCAACTTATCTGAGAATCTACCTCAACACAAATGTAGCTCATTTCCTGGAAAAGCTAAATTCAACACCGTAGAGCAACAGTTTGAACGACCATCAGATCTGAAATGCAACTGAATTATTCTCAACATTTGTCTCATTTTAGAACAGCTCATAATTACTCAATATTTAAAATGATTTAGCAAATGGTTTAAAGAAACGTGCATCTTTTTATCTGTCTATCGGCTCTTTGGATATTTTGCATTTCATCCAATTTGTACGATCGTGCGTCAAGTCTTAATTCAGCGATCCGATCGATGACATCAGAGTCTCTGGTTGCATCGATTGCCCTCAGCTTCTGTTACATCTGCCTGTTTCCCTTCAAATCATTTTCACTGCACCTTTTGTTGCTAGTGATGAAGTTGCCACCTAACGGGTGTGGAAAGGCTCAAACAACTTTGTGGGTCACATAAAGGCTCCAAACGGAACCGCCACAAAGACCTAAAACACCCATTTAAACCAACGAGGCCGGCTGTTTTTACGTTGAACTAATGAGCAAATTAGTCACGTGTCATTAGTTAAAATGTGTTTTTCTGTTGTTTGAATACGATGTATACAAACAAACAAAAGTTATTTAATGACATGACAGTAATTTCATGATAGTCAGTTAACTTGTGGCTCCTATTATTCCTGCCTTATGTTGGTTTGTCTGGATTGACCTTTGAACTTATATCCAGCCAGTGTTGAACATTTCTGGATGAATTGTTGTTTTTTTAATTTATGGAAGCTGCAATGGAGATAAAGAATTGAAGGAATGACCACTGGAGGGGGTATTGCTACCTGACATGATCCACTCGCTTGATTTAAATGCTGATGTCCGGCCCCAAAAATCTTTACTTACACGAACTTCCTGCAGTTCCTCACAGCTGGAATCAGGCGACGTCGTCCCTCCTCTGAGGTGTTGTACTGCTGCAGGTTCAGCTCATCCAGAACCTCCTCTGACATCTGCAGCAGGTCGGCCAGAGCTGAACAGTGGATCTCTGACAGTCTCCTCTCTGATTTCTTCTCTGACTTCAGGAACTCTTGGATCTCCTGATGGACTGACTGATCCTTCATCTCCATCAGACAGTGGAAGATGTTGATGCTTCTGTCTGGGGAGATTTTATCACTGTTCTCCTCCTTCAGGTTGTTGAGGACCTTCTGGATGGTTTTTGGGTGGCTGTTCCTCTGATCCAACAGTCCACCCAAGATCCTCTGATTGGACTCCAGAGAGAGACCATGAAGGAAGCGAACAAACAAGTCCAGGTGGCCATTTTCACTTTTGAGAGATTTCATTAGTGCTCTCCTGAGGAAGTCATCAAGAGATGTGATTGGTTCAGAATATTTTAGGAACTGATTTATAACCGCTGTGTCTTTCCTGGTGTAATGGTGGAACATGTAGACGGCAGCCAGAAACTCCTGAACGCTCAGATGAACAAAGCAGTAGACTGATTTCTGGAAGATCACACTCTCTCTCTTGAAGATCTCTGTACAAACTCCTGAGTACACCGACACCTCGGAGACGTCCAGTCCACATCGCTCCAGGTCTTCTGAGTAGAACATGATGTTTCCTTTCTCCAGATGTTCAAACGCCAGCCGACCCAACTTCAGAAGGAGTTCTTTATCAGCCTTAGTCAGTTTCCCTGGTCTCTGCTTTCCTCCATACTTCTGCTTTTCCTCTTCATCTGAACCCTCAGGAAGTGTGAGTAGAGGTCAGTCAGGGTTTTGGGCAGCTCTCCTCTCTGGTCTCTGGTCATCATGTCCTCCAGAACTATAGCAGTGATCCAGCAGAAAACTGGGATCAGACACATGATGTGGAGGCTCCTGGAGGCCTTGATGTGTGAGATGATTCTTTGGACAGATCTTCATCACTGAACCTCCTCCTGAAGTACTCCTCCTTCTGGGAGTCAGTGAAGCCTCGTACTTCTGTGATCCTGTCAACACACGAGGGAGGAATCTGATGGGCTGCTGCAGGTCTGGAGGTGATCCAGATGAGAGCTGAGGGAAGCAGGTTCCCCTGGATGAGGTTCACCAGGAGCACGCCAACGGACGATACTTGTGTGACATCAGAGATGACCTGATGCTTGTTGAAACCCAGTGAAAATCTGCTTTCATCCAGGCCATCAAAGATGAACAGAAGTTTCCAGACAGTCAGATCTTCTGCTCTGATCTTCTGTAATGTGGGATGGAAAACATGAAGCAGTGAGAGAAGACTGTGCTGCTCATCTCTGATCAAGTTCAGCTCCCTCCATGAGAGCGGAAGCACCAGACTGATGTCTTGGTTCTCCAAACCTTCTGCCCAGTCCAGACTGAACTTCTGCACTGAGAAGGTTTTTCCAACGCCGGCGACACCGTTGGTCAGAACCACTCTGATGTGTCTCTGTTGCTCAGATAAGACTTTGAAGATGTCCTGGCACTTGATAGGAGTGTCCTGGATGTTCTTCTTGGAGTTCTCTCAAGCTGTCTCACCTCATGTTGTGTGTCCACCTCCTCACTTTGTCCCTCAGTGATGTAGAGCTCAGTGTAGATCTTGTTCAGCAGGGTTCCACTTCCTGCTTCATGAGTTCCTTCAGTCACATGTTCACATCTTTCTTCAGACTCATCTATGACCTTCTATCACCTCCTGCAGATCACTTCCTGAACATAAGTAAACCAATGATTTCCATCTATAATAAATCATCAACACAACTACAAATTCATGACATCACAAATTAAATCTCATATTGAACAGTTTTACTTTGTTTGGGCTTCATTTCAGCATCTCCAGATCTGCTTCCAGATTGTGAACAAGAGGACTCTCTGGTGGAGCTGACTGGTCCCAGTTTGATAGGATGTGCTCCCCCCTCTCACTATGAAACACATCTCTATTAGTCCTTTGATTTATAGGATGAAAGAACCTGATCAAGACTCAATATTGTTCCAGCATTTATGTCTGAATTCATCTTTCAGTTAAACCTGATTCTTGTTTCTAATCAACAATATTCACATTAAGTCTGTAACTATATGACTGTCTGAGGTTTAAGTGTTAAACATCTCCAATAATAAACTCACAACCTGCTGCTGTTAATGTGACTAACAGCTGGCACACAAACACATCATCACGCTTTAGTTTTCTTACATTTTGTCTGAACTTCTGAAGTTTAATGTTCTATCTTTGGACCGGTCACTCTTCAGGGACACACAGCTGGGCACTGTGGACTCTGCTCTGTCCTCGTCCATCCTGAGGAAACATCAGAAATAGTGATGAGACTGTGATGAAGGTAAATAATCTGGAGAGGTTGTAGTTAAATAATCCCAATTCACTGCATTTTTATCAAACAGGAACATTTCTAATCCATTCTGGATAACAACTGAATCAATAAATCAATGATGTCTCTGTATCATTTTCATGTTTTCAGAGTTTAAGCTGCTTTTTTTAACTGTTCCCTGCAGTGAGAAAAGAACTGGCACCTTTTCCAGCCCCTCATCCTGCAGCACTGAATGTGCTCTAAAGTTCTTTCCAGAGCAAACGTCTCTGCACTTGCAGCAACATGTTGTAGTCATGGATCCGTGAGGAGAACCGGATACAGGAAACGCCCCCACTTTGATCCCAAAACCCAACTGGTGGCCAACGGTGGTCCGGCAACGACGGGGACGCTGGTCCATCGGGCCGACAACACTGGTTTTCCACAGGCCAACATGGTGAAAGGACTGTCTTCAGCTCAGCCACTAAATTATCTGGTGCTACATAAACATACTAGTCAGGACTTTTTAACTTCCCTCCTTTGTTCCCCTCTTCAATTATTTCTATGATCCAAGTCCTCAAAGATCACTGCTCTATTTAAAATAGATGAAAGAAATGACACCCACTCCTGCATTTCTTTCACAGTGGTTCCACAACATAGAACAATAAACCACTGTGAGAAAACGTGCAACATGAACCCAAAATCCTGTTGGTGTCCTGTGATCCTGTGTGGATTTATTTAATTATTTTTAAAGTTTATTGTCTTAAATAATACCAAAATATCCAGCTGTAACCTGGACTGTTGAACAACTCTAATAACTTTATGAGCTTTTCACCTGTCACAAAATGTCGCTCTTCCTGCTTCGTCTGAAGAGAATAGTTTCACTTTCATTTTTAAAACCTAATCAACAGCTTTATGGCGTATATATTACTACCATTAAAGCATTCTGGGAGGGTTTAAAGTTCTTTTAGAATCAGTAGCAAAGAGCAGAAAAATAAACTAAACTTCACTTAGAAAGACTATTCAACTATAACTAAAGCCAGACTATAAGAATGTTAAATAAGATATTCATTTATAATGTATAACGATGTTTTGTGCTAAAACTAAATATGAAGTCTTGATTTTTATCTCCAAACACAACTGTCAATTCTTTTCAATAATGCTCTTCGTTTCCACTCACCTTGTCGGTCTTCAGTCTTCCTGCTTAGTCTGAAAGGAATACTTTGAAAAACTGGTTTGTTGGGTTCCCAGTTTCTGGGACCGTTGTTGCTGGTGTCTACCTGCAGGGGGCGTGGAGGAGCCGCTCATCAGCCACAGCTGGCCCCGCAGACACACGCACCTGCGGTCTCTCTTCAATCTCCCGTTAGATTTTAGGACAGAACTCCCGTCTGCCAGCGGCGGAGGGTTTTCATCGCCAAACCCTGACTTCTGTGGCTTGACTATTTTTGAGAGTTTTCCTCGCGGACTTGTTTTGGACTCAGTCGAGGTCTCTCCGCCTCTCTGTGAACGCGGACCGAACTGTTCTTGTTCACTTTAAAATAAAGACGCTTTTCGGACACCATTCTCCGCCATTATTCAACCTGGTTAAATAAATAAGATTTATGATGCTTGAAAGATTTTAAAGACTTGTAAAAGCAGCATATTTCTGCAGCCCTGGAGTCCAGGAGGAGCAGCAGAGGTCAGAATGGGTCGGAGCGCGTTTAACTATTGTCTGCAGTTCCACGCGTGTCCACCGGGTGGCGGTAAAGCACCACATGATATTTCTCCTCTTTGGAACTTCTTCAGCTGCGTTGAGCTTTAAATCTTCACCTGTCGCTCCCTTTAAGCTCTAAACTTTGCGGTTCTGTGTGTAGTTTGTTGGTTTAAATATTTTTGATTAATTCTGATGACGATGAGTGAAACTGTCAATGACCAATAGAAAGTTCGTCCATTGTTCTACTGTGTCACACATTTTCATTATTTATTGTCATTTTTGGGTCTAAACTGGACCAGTTCTGTGAGCTGTTTTGCTTTTTCTGTGGACCAGTTGTTCCAGGCAGGTTCCATCATCGGACACAGACGGAGACGGGTCACGTGACAACAGTCAGCCTTTAGTTCTTTATTACAGGAGGATCTGGTTTATATACAGACACGTATCTGCAAAATACTAAAAAGTCTACGTCCACGCACACGCGTGTATTAAGTGTTTATACACACGTGTGCGCGTACGTGCACACGTGTATATTCATATAATAACTGTTAGTTTCTAAAACAGCAAAGTAGAGTCACTGAGGCACGGCTTCACCTCCTTTACACCGAGGTTTCCCTGAGCAGGTGTGATGAACTGTTGCAGAAGGAAAAGCATGGAACATGTTAATAACCGGACACAAAACACTCAGGTTTATTGTCTGACGGCATCAGTGTCTCTGGTTGCATCTGTCTGAGGAGCATTGTGAAACCAGGAGCAGTGTAAATGAGGGGGGGGCAGTGAGTGGATGCTGCATTCATCAAACACACAATAGTCAGAAGAGAAGAAGGAAGAACAGAAGCCCGTGTTCCTCAGTGTTGGTGTGGAGACGCCTGTTTGGAGGAGCAGGAAGCAGGCTGGACTCTTCCAGCTGGCTTTAATGCCACTTCTCTTCTGAGAACCTCCCAGCAGCTTTCTCTCCACCATCTTTTTACGCTGAAGCTTTTTGATCATTTCAGGTCAGATGTTCTTGGACTGAGGTTAAAAATGTTTGTTCTTGTGCTCGGAGCGAACCGATGATCCTCTAAAGTCAGGCATCCTAAAGGTGGATGTTTTCTGAGGCCTGGAGGCTTTAAAGTGGCGCTTTTACCCACTTGTCCTCGTTCTGTTGGAAACTTGATCCAAAAACCTTTTCTGGAGCTTCATGTTCTGCTTTTTTGAAGGAATGAAATGGTTTCATCAGCGCTGCCGGGGGCTGAGCAGGCTTCATAATCTGAAGCTCTGAGATCCTTTAAAGATCTCCTGGAATCAGCAGATGGGGGTTTGATCCAAAACTGTAAGAATCAGTCAAGCTATCAAATCTTGACTCAGTCCAAGCGTGAACCAGTCCATCCAGAGCTGATTATGGCTCAGCCAGGAGGAAAGCACGGCCTGGGGGGGTTCATATGGAGCAGGCACACTCTGGCTCTATTGCTACTGAAAACAGCCCTTCAGCACAGCAGCCTGGAATACAGTTCTGGAGAACACCTGTTCCCAACAGAACCTGTTTAAAACGGGACCAGTAAAGATGCCCGGCGTGACCACGACCACGGGGAGAGGGGGGGGGGGGGGGGGCAGAGACAGGCGGTAACGCCGCTGCCCACCGATTCACCTGGAAACAACAAAAACCCCAGCAGCTTGGACCCAATATGGCAGCGTGTTCCTCAAAAACGCTCCTCAAACTCTCCCCACAGCTTCATTGCTAAACAGGATTTGGGTTTTTTTGTCCGTGCTAAATGGAAAGTGTTTGTCCTTTGGTGGTCCAACAGGACCACGATTTGGATGGATGGATGATTTGATGTTATTGAGAATAAAAACAGCTGAAAATGGAAGCGGAGATGTTTCAGAGCACCAGAGTTCAGAAAGAGTTTCTAATCAAACACCGCCTGTTGGAATGATGAATGGATGGATTTTTATTTAATTTAGACTAATTTTAACATCCTTTATGCCAGATCCATAGAGCGTGAACGCGCACGCACACACACTAGCAAAGATGATATCCAAACAGCCAAATAAATGGGAGTCAAAAGAAATCATTTAAAGCTCATATGTCAGAGTCAAGGTCGAGGGTTTTCTATGGCCCCCGGGATGATATTGATTTATTATTAGAACCGGCCCACAGGCCGCAGATGTTTTACACAGGCCAATACTACATTTCCCACAATGCAACGGTGACAGTCTGAGCGGGAGGTGGCTTCATTTAATTATTTATCAGTAGTCATTAGCATAACAGCAAAAGTTAACTTTCAGATACCCATAAAATGGCAAAAGGGAAGGTGGACACTGAGAACCGGGGGTTCAAACAAGGTGGGAGTGGGAGCACATGTTCACGGAGGCAGCTGGGAAACCTGGGTGTCTTCTGAGTGGAGAAAGGGTGGCGGTAATGAAAGAATATCATCTGAGACGACCTCATGAAGCTAAACACAGCCGATCTGTCTCTGAGCTTTGTCCTCCACACGCTTTTTGGTGGCCTCCAGCTCCCTCTGGAAAAACTCTGACGCGGCAAATTGTTCAAAGGGCATTCTGGGGTCAGAGAGTCCCTCAGCAGCATAAGTCTGATGCACCTTCCTTGAGCAGTAGAAGTAGCGAACAGGACCCTGCTGATAGAAAAAGTGGATGGAAGATCCACCCGTCCCATACGGAGACTTGGGCTGTCCACAGGCCAGACAGGGTTTCGTCTGTCTCATCTTCTGCTCTGGTCGCTGCTGCTGCTGCTCCATCTCTAGAATGCCCTGCACAATTTTTTCAATAGAATCCTGCGTCAGAGGCGTGGGCAGGGCGGCTGTGGGAGGAGTGACAACAGCCGTCTCCATGGTGACTACAGGAACGCTGGTTGTTTTGCTCCCCTCTGTCAAGGAGTACCACAGCTGTTGAGTCTCCAGGAGCTTCTCTGGGCTGGTGTTCAGAGAAGAACTGGTGTTCAACAGCTTTGCCAGATGCTTCACATAGCGGGATATGTGAAACCTGGTTGTGGGGCGGAGCAAGCTGTTCGGATCGGCCGCAGACCGATGGACCGTGTCTGCGTAGTCTCGATCCACGAGCCTCAGGATGTCCTTGTCCCCATGATGATACTGCAGCAAACTATCGATAGCGTCTTTCATGGGAAGAGTCCAGCGTGTGTGGTCCAAGACAAACACTCCACCACCAGTCTTCATGGGTCCAGTGCGGGCGCTCCTCGGCGAGGACTTCAGCGGCAGGGGCAAAGCTCCAGAGACGTCTGGAACACAAACAAAGCAATAATGCATCCTTAGTAACTCATATTATCGCCATATGGGCTATTGAGAAAACACATTAATATCCATCCCTTAATAACAGAAAGTGTATATACACTGCATTTTGTGTTTGTCCCAGTCCAGAGGGAGCGGACGGCAGCCCGGTTCTCTGGACTCCAGCCCAAACCTTTCTCCAGTGTCTCTGTCAGAGAGGTGAACGCAGGGCACTTGTCTTGTCCCGTCACTGCCATGGAAGCAGAGTTCAACTCCCACATTGAGGCAGGGTCAAAGACAGCAGGGAGGACGGCGCCGGGCTTCTTCATGTCTACCGGTTGCTGAAAGTTCCACCGCACAACGCCGGTCATGGCCTGGGCCTGGAACAGTTCAGGGGAGACCTGCGGACCCGTGACCCACTGGGCCTGCTGGAAATGGTAGCCCTCCTGCTGAGATGTACCACGGACAGGGATCCAGACGGGGACTTTGGCACCTTCGCCCGCTACGTGGTTTAGCTGAAGGGTCCCTCCGTCCCTGTCCATTATCCCCTCAGACAGTTCTGGGTCACTGAGGCAACCACGGAGGATGTGAACCCTCTGAACGCGCCACGTCTTCAGCATGGATAGGGTTAGGGTTAGCATGGAGCATTTTTCAGTTTGAATGACGGCAAACAAAGAAGATGGCTGATCTCACCTGTCCATCCAGTGGTAGCCGGCCTGTTCCACCCCAGCGTGGCTGTACCTCTGGGCCATTCCTTGCTACATCGGATGCAGGGACCTTTCTGTCTCAGCCTGAACCATCACCCAGGACACAATGAGCCAGTTCTCATTCATCACTGCCAAACTGGACATGGCTCCAGATGCCAGTGTCACCTTCCTCGCCATCTTCCTCGTGTGGTCCCACCTGAAAACCTGCCCCAACGTGCCCTGGAGGAGCTTGGTCAGAGACGGCTGTTGACGCTTGAACTCATCCAGCAGGCAGTCAGTCAGGTAGAATCCGGACACAGACACCCCACCCCGACCTTCTTGGTCCTCGTATGGCCCGAAAGCACGTGGCCGATCTTCCATCCTCACGTACTGGCCGATGGTTCTCTGTCCGTACGCCCCAGCCTCGGCCTCCCTGACGTTCTGTACGGCGTGCAGATATGCCAGGTGAGCTCGTTCATACTTGAGGTGCATGAGCTCATTCACCTGGTTCGCCATATCGGTCGGTGACTTGCCAGAACGCCGCAGTTCATCCATTACCGACTTGCACGCAGCCTTCTTGTAAGTCAGGAATGCAGGCAAAAGGTTAGTAAAGCGCACGGGCAGCTTCTCCACCCATGGAGGGTTGTCAGCGGACCAGTTCCTGCGACAGGCCTTGCAGCAGAGTCGCGAGGAAAAGATCAAATACTGGCCACGGACGCTGACGATCACTGGAGGTCTGCCCACGCCTGCAGAGACCACCTGAGGACGAGGACAGCTATGGAGGCACGGCAGGATGTCATTGTTCCTCAACCTGACCGTGATGTGGCTCTCTGGCTTCCAAATGAAAAATGGATGGAGCTGAAAAAAGTTGGGGGACGGGAGCTCAGCCACCATGTCCAGTAGCTCCGGCTGAGGAGGAAGACGCCAAAGAGAAATTGCATTCCCAGGGTTATACACTGGTCGGGACCCAGGCCACAACCCAAGTTGTTGAAGCTCCGTCCTCATCCACAGCTTTTGATGTTGTGAGCAATTATGGATGCTCAGCATCTCCTTTCCATCTCCACGTCCTCCTCCATGGCTGTGTTAAAGACAAAAATACCAGCTAAAGGTTATTAGTAGAAAAGAAAAAAACCTTTTCCAAAGTTGAACTTGTCACATGAAGGAATGAGCATACCCAGGGGCTCAGCTGGGGCCTTCATGGATGCTCAGCAGGTGTGGAAGATGTGGTGGGCTGCTGCCTCTTCAGCAGGTTCTGCTGCAACCTGGACATTCGTGTGCCTGGAACGCAGCGCCTGCCTATGACAAAATCAGCATAGCCATCACCTCTGCTGTCCCAGATCTCCTTCCACCTGCTCTTGGCTCGGGCACCAAATCCAACCAGCTGGTCGTCTTCAGATGAGGCAGTCACTCCATCCCCTCTTCCGGCCTCATAAGTGAGGAGAGCCTGGATTTCTTGGAAACTGAGGGCATAACTCACAAATGACTGGAGGCTGTCCTTACTGTGGCTGTCAGCCATACAGAGACCTGCTGCCTCCTCGCTCTGCACGTTCTTGATCAGATACACGGTGTATCCTACGTCATTCTGCAAAAGCCATCTGAATGA